>NC_045446.1:99588457-99611369 GCF_002776525.5 Piliocolobus tephrosceles
GAAGAAGAAGAAGAAGAAGAAGAAGAAGAAGAAGAAGAAGAAGAAGAAGCAGGGGAGGAGGAGGAGGAGGAAGAAGAGAAGAAAAAGAATTTTGTGAAAATACTCTTTTGATCTAAGAATGTCTATTAGAATCTGAATTTTTCACTGCTTTATGAAAATAATTAATTAAAGACAAGGCATGGAGAATCAACTTCACTCTGACCTCCTGCCAGGTATTTGCATAAAACATTGGCCAATTTAATAATCTAAGATTGAGTATTGAAAACACTCAGTCACCCTAGAAGAAAATCTAGGTAGTACCATTCAGGACATAGGCATGGGCAAGGACTTCATGTCTAAAACACCAAAAGCAACGGCAGCAAAAGCCAAAATTGACAAATGGGATCTAATTAAACTAAAGAGCTTCTGCACAGCAAAAGAAACTACCATCAGAGTGAACAGGCAACCTACAGAATGGGAGAACATTTTTGCAATCTACTCATCTGACAAAGGGCTAATTTCCAGAATCTACAAAGAACTCAAACAAATATACAAGAAAAAAACAAACAACCCCATCCAAAAGTGGGCAAAGGATATGAACAGACATTTCTCAAAAGAAGACATTCATACAGCCAACAGACACATGAAAAAATGCTCATCATCACTGGCCATCAGAGAAATGCAAATCAAAACCACAATGAGATACCATCTCACACCAGTTAGAATGGCAATCATTAAAAATTCAGGAAACAACAGGTGTTGGAGAGGATGTGGAGAAATAGGAACACTTTTACACTGTTGGTGGGATTGTAAACTAGTTCAACCATTATGGAAAACAGTATGGCGATTCCTCAAGGATCTAGAACTAGATGTACCATATGACCCAGCCATCCCACTACTGGGTATATACCCAAAGGATTATAAATTATGCTACTACAAAGACACATGCACACGTATGTTTATTGCGGCACTATTCACAATAGCAAAGACTTGGAATCAACCCAAATGTCCATCAGTGACAGACTGGATTAAGAAAATGTGGCACATATACACCATGGAATACTATGCAGCCATAAAAAAGGATGAGTTTGCGTCCTTTGTAGGGACATGG
Organism: Piliocolobus tephrosceles; assembly: GCF_002776525.5. Taxonomy (NCBI): domain Eukaryota; kingdom Metazoa; phylum Chordata; class Mammalia; order Primates; family Cercopithecidae; genus Piliocolobus; species Piliocolobus tephrosceles. Next base: position 99,589,548 of record NC_045446.1, read on the forward strand.
ATGCAGCTGGAAACCATCATTCTTAGCAAACTATCACAAGAAGAGAAAACCAAACACCTCATGTTCTCACTCATAGGTGGGAACTGAACAATGAGCTCACTTGGACTCGGGAAGGGGAACATCACACACTGGGGCCTATCATGGGGAGGGGGGAGGGGGGAGGGATTGCATTGGGGAGTTATACCTGATATAAATGATGAATTGATGGGTGCTGACGAGTTGATGGGTGCAGCACACCAACATGGCACATGTATACATATGTAACAAACCTGCACATTATGCACATGTACCCTAGAACTTAAAGTATAAAAAAGAAAAAAAGAAAACTTATATAATACAAGATCAATATACAACATTCATTTTTTTCTCTACATATTAGCAGTATGCAATTAAATTTGAAATTTCAAAATCATCACAGATCATAAAATACTCAATACTTAATGATAAATCTGACAAAATATGTGTAAGATTTGTACACTGAATAAAAAATTATCATAAAGTTAAAAAAATAAAAAAAATAAAAATAAATAAAAAAAGAAAAAAAAGAAAACACTCAGTCGCTTGAAGGCATTTGTCTTCTAATAGATGACCTGGTAACTAATATAGTTAATTGTGGTCCACATTTCTTTTACTGCCTGGACACAAGTTTACTTATTTCAGGGAACAGGCCTGTTTATATTCAGTTCAACAAACATTTATTGCCTACTTTGTATTCTTATGAAATTTTGCAACCTCTTTCCATTCCCAAAACTAAGTATTTTCGGACTTTCATTTCCTGTTTTCACTTTAAGTGACTATTCCATAATCAGTTATCTCCTAACCACTTCCAAATAGTGACATTCTTTAAAAATCCCCATACTGTAATACAATGCAATGGAATATTATTCAGCACTACAAAAAAACGTGCTATCAAGCCATGAAAAGACACGGAGGAACCTTAAATGCATATTTTTAAGTGAAAGAAGCAATCTGAAAAAGGCTACATACTGAGTAATTCCAACTATATGATATTCTGGAAGAGGCAAAACTATGGAGGCAGTAGAAGATTGGTGGTTGCTGGAGGTTGCGGGGAGTGAAGGATGAATAGATGGAGCACAAGGAATTTTTAGGGCAGTTACTGTAAACTCTGGACTGTGAGTGATACTAACGTGTCAGTGTAGGTTTACCAGTTGTGACAAATATACCACTCTGGTGCAGGATGTTGACAGTGAGATTGTGCAAGTGTGAGATAGGAGAATAAATAGAAACTCCTAGACTTTCCATTCAATTTTGCTATGAACCTAAAATGCTCTAAAAATTAATTCTATTTAAAAACATCTCCAGTCCTAAGTAAGTAATCTTATACTATGACTCTGTGTGGCTGTTTAGAACACAGAAGTGAAGGAAAATGTCCGTAATTCAATCTTGATCCCTTTTTAATTCATCTTCCTTCTATGCACACAAATGCATTGCAAATGTGCACCTGTGCATGCACAAGCACGCCCTGCTCAGTGTCTTCCTGATAGCCAGAACACAGAATGCATGTTTGTGACTAAATTTGTAATTCTAAACTCTGGGCCAATGAGCCTGCAGCTATCAAAAGTATCCGTAAACCACTAATCTCTGATTAGTTAATGTGCAGAGAGAGCACAACTTTTCAAACATGAGAAGCCTTTGAACTATTCTCCCAACTTGGAAAAAAAAAAAAAAAAAAACAGTTGCCTAAGGCAGTAACTAATCAATAAACCAACTAACCCAAAGGGGCACTATATCACTAGGTAAATAGATAAGCACTGTACATTGGAAAATGGTGTAGCTATTTTCACCTTGTGAACCTGAGACACAGCCAAAAATCAGTTGTTGAAAAGGTCACTAGGTGCCCAAATGCCATTCTCGGCAAGCACTAAAAGCAGGACGGAACGTATGTGTACAATACAATACTAAATTCGCTTAATAGAGAAAGAATCATCCCCACATTTCATATAACCAGAATCCAGAAATTGGTATTGCAGTTTGGATATTGATGGATTTTCATAATTAATTCTGCATGTGAAGTACAGTATGGGACTCCCACATCCTTTTCCCCTGTTTCTCTGAGTTACCTTCTGATTGGCTCCTGAATTGGCCACCTGAAGCACAGCACTAAGCTGTGAGTCACCTGCAAGGGTTCGTTGGGCTTGAAAAAACTAGTCCCACAACATCCTCTGAGGACACTGGAAGGTCAACTTGTTGCTTCTAATTGAAGGTGGGTTTGGAGCCTCCAGTGTTGCATAATAAGCTGAGGAAGAACCCTCAGATATCTAATCTGGCATAATATCCACTGTATCCACATAAAGATTTTCTTAGGTTCTCTCAGATGTAAGAAATAAAGAGTCAGTCATTACTTTAAGCAGTTGGGAGTGGGAATGGGACAGGGGCATCAGTACATGGAGAATAATTCCTGTAAGAGCTTGTAAGTTCAGGAAATTATAAAGAGCTAAGCCCCAGAGAGAACAAAAACTGAAGCATCTAGAAACTTCTGAGGCAGGGATATTTAACCTTTATTCTAATACAACTAGAAGAAGAAAGTCCTTTCAGGAGAGCCCCTTCCTCAAAGCAGGTCTCAAAGAATTCCTACAGATAAGATTCCAAGAACTAAACTTAAAGCAAAAATATATATATATACAAAACATGAGAAATAAAGCATTATTAGTGATTTTAGCAAAAACATACAGCAACTGGAACTTTCACACACTGCTGGCTGGAATCTGACAATGGTACAATTACTCTGGAGAACGGTGTGATCCTTTCTTATAAAGCTAAATGTATGTTTACTATACATCCTGGCAAGTCCATTCTCAGGATTTACCCAAGGAAAAAGAAAACATGTGTTCACCAAAGACTTCGACTCAAATGTTCATTGTGACTTTATTCATAATAGCTCCAAACTGGAAAAATTCATATGTCCACTAAAAGGTGAATGGATAAACAAATTTGACATAACCATGCAGTGGAATACTACTCAGCAATGAGATAGGGATTAATTACTGATAAACACAGTAACATTACGCTTAGTGACAGAAAACAGAAAAAAAAAGAGTATATTCTGTATGATTCCATTTATATGAAATTCTGGAGCAGGCTAAACCAATTTAGACTGTCAGAAATGAGAACAGAGGTTGCTTTGGGCAAGAAGTGGAAGGGAAAGTCACTGCAAATAGACTAGAAATGTTTTAGTGTAATATAAATATTCTTTATCTAGATTATGGCAGTGATTACATGGGTATATTATTTGTCAAAATTTATCAAACTATATGCTATGATGATACTACATCTATATAAAATGACAGCAAACATCATTTTATTGTATGTGAATATGCCACAATAACAGTATTTTTTTAAAAAGGTTAAAAACAAATTCTTAAAGGTAAGAAAAACTAATTATTTTATCCTTTCTGAAATAAGGTATCGATGGGCTCTTGCTTCTCTTTCAGATTTATTACAGGTTGCACTATAGAGTTTGGGGGTGAGAGGATTTGTTTTTGTTTTTAATTAACTTTTTTATTTCTTTAATATTTAATGTTGAGGTTAGTGACCTTTGATGTAAATTATACTCCTGGAAGAAATAAATCATTGCCTCAATAAACTAGACATTAACCTTTTTACCCTTAATTTGTTCTCTAATAATTTTTGCCTTTAGCAGAGAAAAACAGCAAAATATAGATTATGAGAAGAGTCCCTCCAGCAAAAATAAACCACATATTTTCCAATCAAAAATATGTATGAGAGTCATTCAGACTGCAGCATGGATTTGAAAGGAGGTTGCATTTTCCCCCGTAGTACTTTAGGTGCTGAATATTCTCAAAACATAGCAGGTCTGCTATAACATTGATCAAACCACATGAAGAATTTTTTATTTCTATGAGTTGAAGTTGAATGTTTTATTATTTTTAGATAAATAAATATGTACAATAGTTATACTTTCAGCAGTAAAAGTTGTATATTTTAAACAAAGGAATCCATTTCTATGCTACCTTAATTTTATAACATATGCTTTTCAAGTATATATTTTAATGGGGATCTAATTGCCATTATATTTATTTTATTTTAAATGTTTTCATACTAATTTGTTCTTGGCAGCAGACAAGAGGCAAATGCGTTTTAATCATTAGTTCTTAATCACCAGTTAACCTTAACCCAACCTCCCAGGGAAAGGGTACCTGCATTTTATAATTGGTCCTTCATAGGACCAGTTTTTACAAATCTCTCCCAAAACTGCAATTCTCAACCAGGTCTATCCTAACCTCAAAGCCTATGCTCTTAATTCTGTGCTACACCATCTCCAGATATTGACAGTCAAGCTCAGGACACGGGACCCGTTCACATGAAATAGTCAATGCATACCCTGGCTTCACTATCCAGATTGGACCCAATGGACTTCACTCGACTTGATCTTTGGCCAGGCCTCCTATGTTACTCTGTCACCCAGGGCCACTCCCTCTGTCTGCGTTTGCTCTGGCTTCCTGGCTGCTGAGTCGTGCCAGAAGAGAGCTAGAAACTGGGGAATTTGGGGGGCACTGCAAATCCATGTTCTCTTAGCTCAGTTAATCTTCACTGCTGTGTGGGGGTTCCTTAATCTTTTTACTGTGGAATATTTAGTGGCTGTTCTGACTCTTTCTACTCCTTTAAGTTTCTAATGCTAGACATTCTCTTTACAAAAGAAGGAATTTTACAAAAAATATAAATACAATTTATCATGATATTAACCTTTATCTCTAAGAACTTCTCTACATCTTTTTCTTTTCCTACTCTTCCACCCTTGCAAAACTTTTTCATTGCTACTCTCTCTCTCTCTGTCTCTCCCTCTCCCTCTCTCTCACACACACGTATCTTCAATATTTCCCTCTCTTGCTCTTTCTCTGCATACTTCCCTTTGACCCTCTCATTCAAGTGAGCAATTGCCTTTATTTCACCATTAAATTCCTCCTGTGTATGGGCAACACTCCTCTCTCCATATCCTCAGCTGGGGTACCTCAACCTCAGTTTCTTTATGTGTGGCTTCTGTCCTACCTCTCTATGCAAACTGCTTTCTTTGAGGTCTTGAGCAAAGTGCTACTCACAGATCCAACGGCCTCTTGTTGGGCTACAGGCATTTCAGTCTCTCTCAAAATTGTGCGCACTGCTCACCACTATTTCCTTCCTACATCTCTGCTTCCATAACATTATTTTGGTTCTCCTCCACCCTCTTTCATTTCTTCTCTGTCCCCTGTTATTGTCCCTAATCTTCCTTCCTGACACACAAGTACACATCCTCCCTTTCTGGTCCCTCTCTAACAAATTATCCCTCAATGATTTCATAAACTTCCAAGTCATCTAAATAGTAAGAGAACCTCCATCAAACCCATAATGAAAGTGTTAATGAATATCAGTAGGTATTGGACAGTAGGTAATCATTTAAAAGCTGTTCATTTTATACCTAAGGGATCAGGTTCAATTCCTCTATAAAAACTACTCTAACAATGTAACAACTACCATATGTTTTACATGTATTTCCTTATCTCTTTCCCTGCCTCACTGTTTTCTAACATTCTAATGCTGAGACCTACATATAACATGCATCTCTACACTGGTTTCCATCCCTAAGGAAATAATGTCCTACTTTAGGCTCTATTCCTTTTTGATCTAGACTATTGATACAGATTTTTTATTTACTTTTCTCCCTTCTTACATGGCATTTTAAAATACTCTGTAACCCGACATATCTGAAAATTTACTATGCTATTTCCAAACTACAGCCAGTGAAATCTCATTTATTTTTTAAAGTCAAATTCAAATACTGCCTTCTCCATGGACATTTAATCTCCCTGACAGCTTCCTTAAGAATTTCTTCATGCCTGCTCTATGGTGTTTATCACAATCTGCCTTGTTTTGCTATTGTTTGTATGAATGCCTTAACTCTGTTGCAAGATCATTTGGCCCTTGAGAGTAAGAGCCATATATCTTGTTCATATTTGCATTTTCCATGGCATTAAGCATAGTGCCTTACAAATAATAAGAGGACGCTGTAGTTTTCATTAAAAAATATTCCTATTAATAATACGTAACATTAGAGAAAGCTCTATGGGAAAGCAGCACACACTAACTTAACTGACGTTTATTGTCGAGGCTTTAAAACTTTTTAGGTTATAGACCTTTTGAGAATCCATTCAAAGCTATGGACTTGCATGGACTTTTGAGATCCCATGAAGCCATTCATGAACTTCCGCTTAAAAACTGTTGGATTTGACTGTGTGTTGTTATGATTATTATCATTATCATTATAAATGTGGCCAGTTATCTCTAAAGAATAGAAGATCAAAATGCCCAATGCCTGTGAGATGCTCTTTCCTTGGGTTTCAGTGAAGAGGGGGACCCTCCCTCTGAGTGTATCTTTCCCTAATTGCCATACTGCCTAACACAGAAACAGGAAGTAAGTCCATCTGAGAACAGCTTTTCTAAAGCAGCACAGGTTCTGTGTAATCACCAGTCATGGTTGCTGAAGACACTGGTGAAACAGATCTAAAAACAGCTGACATCCCAAAGAAGCAAAGCAAGAAAGTCTAACGGTTTTTCACACCTGTGTTCTTGTATTTGAATTGTTTCATCATCTGACTAAGTCGTAAGTCTTATGCCAGTATAATATTTTCTTCTTATTTTACACAGCACTGGTTATCTTGTCGGTACACAAGAATAACAATAATTAAGAAAATTGAAGTGGCAAAGCTTTTCATTTTTTAGTATTATTTACATGAATTAGATGCAATGCAAGTGGAAGTCTGCTGTGGAAGGGATTGAGATGTGCGGAGACCTTATTAGTGATATTTAATTGTGATATTTAAATGCTATTTTTATAGCAATTTGGCATTGACATGTGGCATGTAATTTAGAAGGGGTGCAAGATGTAATTATTAAGTATTCTGAAGCTAATTACTTAGACAAAAACAAATATTTTATTATCAAAAGGATTACACATTCATTTATGTAGTCTATTTAGGACATTCTAATAGTAATTGCTGTCCTTATTTGCCTAGACTGATGTGAGATAGTCAAGGGATTTTTTTTGGATATCCGCGTATAGCTCAGAAGTCATAAATGCATTTGTCTCTCTATTTATTGTATAGTCTTTCAATAGTAATCTATGATTAATATCTTCCATTTGCATAGGATTTTACAATTTGCAAATAACTTTCATATGCAGTGATTATCTTATTTTATCATTACCTTTTGAGCTAGATAAGTTATTATTAAGCATATTTTAGATTAAGAAACTAAGACACAGGGTGCTATGGACTGAATTGTGTACACCCAAAATTTGTACGTTGAAGCCCTAACCCGCAATGTGACTGTATTTGGAAAAAGGGCTTTCAGGAGGTAATTAAGGTTTTCGAAGGCCTTAAGAGTAGGATCTTAATCTGATAGGATTGATGGCTTTATAACAAAAGCAAAGGAGAGAGCTGCCTCTGTGTCTCTATCCCACAAGTGTTCACACAGTGAGAAGGCAACTGTCTACAAAGCCAGGAAAATAGCCCTCACCAGAGCCAAATCACAATGATACCCTGACCTCAGACTCCCAACTTCCAGAACTGTAAGGAAATAAATCTCTGTTGGTGAAGCCACTCACTCTATGGTATTCTGTTATGGCAGCCAGAGCACTACAACACAGAGAAATTTGCCCCTAAAATCTCTTAAGTTATGGCATTGAATGTAAAACCCTCATTCCTCTCTTATTCCAGCAGTATTCCCACCAAAATGTGTCACCTTTGAAGAAAAAATTGACAAGTTGGGAGTGATTTCATTTTTCTCAAAGAGTTAAATAAAGGGCAAGAAAGAAATCTGTACTCACGTGAAAATGAAAAAATCAATGCACAGGAAAGAAAACAATAAATATTTAACTTGATGAAATCCTGTGTCCTTTGAAAGACATTAATCTCCTATTGTGGCTTTTCTTCATCTTAGTTTGTAGTCAGGAGAAGGCGGTTATCGAGTAAAATATCCTTGTGTGCCCTGAGATCTCCCACAGGACCCTCTATCCTCTGAGACTGCACCTAATGTGGGCTTCGTGCCCAAAACACCAGCAGTTCTAACCTAATAATAAAAATGACCTGGAAAATCTTAGGTAAAGTTCTGTTTCTAATACTAAGGATGAATAATATATTTATCAGGTCAAATGTGAGAAGACATATAGGAAGAAATAGAGGAACTCGACAGTACTCAGGCCTGTTTCGCATTTATGAAAACTGGTAAACAGAGATACCAGAAATATGCTAGTCAGAATATAGCCTCTGAGATTGTAAAAACTATTATCGTATTCTTAAAGGTGGCCACGTTTTGAAACATTTAATCTAATAAAAGATTAGAAACAGCATAAAGAGGAGGAAAAACAAAGTGGAAGACGGCAGGAAAAGGAAAGAGGGAAGGAAACTCTAGATCTTTCAGAAACGAAGTAAGAATTCAACTCAACAGAAATAAAAGTATGTTTCCAGTCAGAATGGCTATTATTAAAAAGACAAAAAATAACAGGTGCTGACGGGATTGTGGAGAAAAGGGAACACTTACACACTGTTGGTGGGAGTGTAAATTAGTTCAATGATTGTGGAAAACAACCTAGCAAGTCCTCAAAGAGCTAAAAACAGAACCATTCAACCCAGCAATCCCATTACTGGGTATATACCCAGAGGAATAGGAATCATTCTACCATAAAAACACATGCATGTGAATGTGTATTTGAAGCACTATTCACAATAGTGAAGATATGCAATCAACCTAAATGCCCATCATTGGCAGATTGGGTAAAGAAAATGTGGTACATATATTCCAAGGAATACTACACAGCCATAAAAAATAACAAGACCATGCCTTTTGCAGGAATATTGATGGAGGCCATTACCCTTAGCAAACTAATGCAGGAACAGAAAACCAAATATCACATGTTCTCATAAGTGGGAACTAAATGATGAGAACTCATGGACATAAAGAGGAAAGCAGCAGACACTGGGGGCCTACTTGAGGGTAGAGGGTGGGAGGAGGGAGAGGATCACAAAAAGTAACTATTGGGCACTAGGTTTAATTCCTGCATTACTTGATAATCTGTACAACAAACCCCCATGACATGAGTTTGCCTGCACAACAAACCAGCACATGTACCCCTGAACCTAAAATAAAAGTTAAAAAATAAAAAGTAATAAAAAAGTTAAAGCAATTCCAAGTACAATTTTTTTCACTGTAGCTTTTCATCATCATAATTTTCAAAAAGATGTCAGAAATAAAATATTTCAGCAAGCACAAAAAAAAAAAGAAATGAAAGTGTGTTTAAGTACAACTGTTTGGGCTACTCTAGCCACATTTATTTGCAATCTTTGGTCTTTTATTGCTTCATTTAAAAAAAATTTTGATTTTGATAGATTCAAAGATCAATAATTACAGCTAGAACAGTTATGCTATAATGTAAAGCCATTTTTCTTTGCATTAAGTCAAATTTGTAGTACGATTTGAAATGAATTTGAAAGATTTTACCATGTCCAGGCGATCTGAGACAAGACATGTCTTTCATCACTTCTGGCTTAAGTGGTTGCAAACTCCTACTTTCAAGATACCATTGAACGGACTAGGAAGCTCAGTGTTTGAATATCAGAATTCCAACTCTCCCTCCCCTCCATACACCCACCCACCCGTGCCAATGTTAGAAGACCACGGAAGCTACTGGAAATCTTTTTAAAGAAATAACTGGCCTATAATACAAGGTAGCAATGGGAATGGAAGAGCTAGAAACAGAACACAGAGACTGGAGAAATATTTAGACATGGTGGGCAGGGGAGAGGGAGGAATAAATAAATGGTGAAGCCATTGGGGGTGGATGGAGTAGTCCTAGAATAATCCTTTCATAAAATTTCCCCATCTACGTTCACAGCATCTCCATCTCTGTGTACTTTTCATGATCACACCAGACTTTCCTAGGGTCCTGCCCTTAGTGTTCCTACAGCACTTTGTGCCTGCTTCATTGTAACATTTAGACATTCAGAACACAGACTTCAATGTAAATCCAGGCCTTACCATTTACTAGTTGTGTGACCTCGAGCAAAGTATTTAACTTCTAAAATCTTTATTTTCTTCATCTGTAAAATAAAAATGGAATCTACTTCATAATTTTCTTTGAAATTAAAATTGTATAATGCATGAAAAAGTGATTAGCAAATTGTCCATCACACATGTCCTCAATAAATGTTACCCTACTATTAGTTTTAGCACTTATCACATTGTGTTTTAATCATTGTTTTGTGGGTGTCTCCTACTCTCTTTTGAGATCGTCTAAGGCAGAGAATGTGCTCTATTCATTTTTGCCAACCCATAACTAGCATAGTTCCTGGCACATAATAGTAGATAAATAAACAAATCAATAAGTATGAATTGAGAATTGTATGAATAAATAAAAACAAATTTTCTCAGGTCTAAAAAATCCAGTCTGAGCTATATCTGAGGGTTAATTTGGATCTATGACCAAAGTTCTCAGAGTTTGTTTATTCATTCATTTATTCAAACAGACTTCCAGGTTGTACCTACAACTGGGGCTAGGGCAGGAGTGACCAAGGGGTGTTGGCATCTGCCCTTCTTTGGCCATTTAATTCCGTAGGCAGTGGAAAATCATTAAAATTTTTAAATAAAGGGGCAATATAATCAGTGAAGAAGAGGCTGGATTGGAGGCCAAAGAGGAAGACTAGAGTAAGAGTAGCTAGTTAGTGGACTAGAGAAAAACTCCTTGGTTTTGACTAAAGCACAATTAATGGGAGAAAGATCTAACTCTAAAGACAATCAACAGACAGAAACTACCAGGCTTGTGACTGACTGAATGTAGGAAATGAAGGAGAAAAAAAATCTAGAGGGCCCCTTTTCAATGTATGAATAAAGAAATTGTGGAAACTTAATAGAGACAGCATTTTTCTTGAATGCAGTGTATTTTTTTTAAATTACAGTAGAATGGCCAGCAACGGTGGCTCACACCTATAATCCCAGCACTTTGGGAGGCCAAGGCAGGTGGATCACGAGGTCAGGAGATCAAGACCATCCTGGCTAACACAGTGAAACCCCGTCTCTACTAAAAATACAAAAAATTAGCCAGGCATGGTGGCGGATGCCTGTAGTCCCAGCTACTCGGGAGGCTGAGGCAGGAAAATAGTATGAACCAGGGAGGCGGAGCTTGTAGTGAGCACTCCAGCCTGGGCGACAGAGCGAGACTCCATCTAAAAATTAATTAATTAATTAATTAATTAATTAATTACAGTAGAGTGATACATTTGTTAAATAAGAGAACCCAGGAGTATTATAAAATCTGTATATAGGTTAGACTGTTTTTGACTTGCAAACATGTGTAATTTGACCTACACAGAGTATTTTTTAATTGTATAAAAACAGTTTTTATCTTCAGATAGGGCAGGAGCCCCCCAAAGTATCCCAATGCCCCCCATTCCCTACCATCTTATATCATAAGGCATGGAAGAAGAAAATATCCTGATTTTCTCCTCTGTGTGCAAATGCCTTCCCCAGGCCACTCAGGTCAGAGTCAGTCCTCCTACCTAGACCATACTTATTGTATATTCAGCCTTTATGCATGCACCTATTTGTGTGCTTTTTAAAACTATGTAGAGGCCCAGATGTCTAAAAAATGTTTTTCTTTTCTTTTTCTTTTTATAACTAAATGAAGTTCTGATATTATGGCACGGTCCACCCGGTGGCAAGCCCTGTAGGTAAAGCTTTCCCTCCTTATCTCTCTTTTTCTTGAAGTTAATTTGACACACTGCAAAATGTCGCATCATAGATTGTTTGCATGTGAGTATTGGGAGAGGAAAGGGCTCATGACTCAGCCACGGTCATCTGCCTTGAGAAGCATCTATTGAGGAAGGAAAATCCTATATGGCCCATGGGCATGACCCTCTCCCTACACAGGCACCCACTTAGGATATGAGTTCCTACCACATGCTCATCCCAGCTGTGGGCCCCTTTCCGGCCCACCAGCTCTCCATGCTCACTAGCACTTCTGCCTTCCTCAGAGTACGGGAGATTTTGAGTGTTCTCATTGCTTTCATGCCTTGGTGACACAGAACTCAGGTCACATCCCACTTCGCAGAATTCTAATCTGTTTTCAGACTCCACAACTTACAGGAGGCCCTCATCATCCATCATCCCTCTCCCCTCAGCTCTTGAAGCTGTCTTTTGGTTAGAGACACCCATCAGCATCTCTTGCTCTTGATTTATGTCTAATCTGCTCCTCACTCTTCCAGTTGAGGAATCCTTTCAATTTTAGTATATGTGCCGCTAACGTAAGCACCCAGTTGGGAACTCTTAATTTACTTGTTTCCACCCATCACCAATTCTTCAACGCCCACCTGCTCTCGATGTCCAGAAGACACAGGCTCTTGCAATAACACTCTCTCACCATTTTTTTCGAAGCTATTACCTCTGCCAGAGGCTTCAAGTGTCTACTTCGACATTCAAAGGCTGAGCACTGAATCCTATCTTCCCTTTTGAATTTTTGCAGTAAGGGGTATGTGTGGCTAGCTCTAGCTAATCACCAAGATGAGCTTAGAAGGGAGTGTACAAGAGATATCAGAGAAAAAAGCAGTTGAAGTTCAATGCAGTATCCTGTTACAGATGCATATTTTGAGAATAAAATTGTCTCATTCTTTTCTTGCCTAGAATCCTCCTCCAAACACACTACACCACACACACACACACATCCAAGATGCTACCATAAAAGATTTTCTAAGCATACTTTGTCTCAAAGGGAAAGGAAAGAAACTAATATTTATTAAGTGCCTGCTCCATGTGCCAGGCTCTTTTACATAAATTACCCCTTTTATTTTCGCCTAGGAAGAAAAGAACTTGTTTTCGCATTGTCCCTAAGTGCACCATTGCTAAATTTTCCCTATCCTGCCCCTGCAGAGAAATTCTAATATTCACCAGAAAGTCCTTGTGCCAAAGTACTTCCAATTTTTTCTCCATGATTGCATTTCCACCCTCCTGGTTCAAGTTTGCAGCTGGAATTGGGAGTGGATAGCAGTTATTCCAAAAGGAATAACCAATCCTTTGCCCAAATTATCTGAAAGAGATGAGAGCACACCGAACCCTTGAGGTCAGTTTGGATTCAGGTTAGATTCTGAGGCTGAGAGCCAAACTGGCATAAACATACACCATAATTGCAAAGCTAATAAAATTACTAAGAATGTCCTCTGACCCATATAGTTTTCATTAATCCAAAACATATTTAAGTGCCTACTATACTATGTGCTAGAATGCATAGAATATAGAGTCATCACATACGTAATATCTACCTTTTGGGAGTTCTTAGACTTCCGGTATAGTCCCAGGTGTATCTTTTTCATATAAAAACAAACCATTGAACAAAAACTTTACACTACCATGTAATTCTTTCCATCTAAACATTGCCTCCCCACAAAGTATATCAAAGATATTTTTCCATTGATTTTTTTTCATCCACTCAATTAACTAGGTTTCTGATTTAAAAGTAGAGGAATTATCAGTGATTGTGACATGATGTGATAAAGCCCTTGACTCTATCTCACCTTCCTTCTACTCTAGAAAGACCTAGGTCAGACACCAAGGATAAAAAAGCAAGAGTGTCTATCTCATGTTTTAATCTGCAGCAGTCAAAAGGGCTTTGTCTTTGCTGGAGGTGGTTTAAAGAGCCTTCCCAGAATTTGTCCTTTAGAAACCCTACAGTTAGTTCCTCTAAAATCTTTATAAGTGAATGAATAAATAAGCACTGGCAGTGAAGATGAAGGATAGAATTAATGTTTATGAATGCCATTGATGTTCTTTTAATTTGGGGTTTGCAATTACAGAGACTGTCTTTTATTTAAAACAAATGTCAGTCAACAAAGAGTTGTTGCTCTTCTTTGAGAATCTTGTGAGAGTCCATTAATCACGTAAAATGATTTATATCTTTCTTAATGGTCCAAGGGAAATAATTTAGAAACCCATGCCATAATTGATATAGTCTGTTGAGTACTTATGCCGAGCAACTCCAAAAAGTGTCTCTCTCTTTCTAATCTTATTAGTTTTAACTGATGTTCTGTTTTCCCTATTGTTTCACTATGGAAAGTTTTATGTATAAATGTTTGTTTCATCATCATCATCATTTAAAACTTTCATTATGAGTTGTGACTGTAAGATAATGGAGTCAACTTTCAATTTTATCACTATATAATAATATTTTCTAAATTATTTTCATTCTTTTTAATAGCAAACATGAAGTAGCTTAAAAGAGAGAAGAAGGAAAACACAAATTGTAAAACCAAAATTGGTCAAACTGGGCAAGTTTCAGTCTGGTCTGCTGAGAAGACCGCAGAGATTTAGAAGCAAAAGGCCTATGTTTGACTTCTGGTTCAGCTTCTTATTCACTAACGGCCTGGTCGAGTTGCTCATTTGGGGATCCTTTTGCTATGAGATGGAAAAATCAGCATTTCCCAGAATTCTTGTAGCAATAAAAGAGTTCATTAATAGTGTGTTACAGAGCTTAGCACCATCCCAGGAACATGGAAGGTACGCAGTAAGCTTCCCTTCCTGTCCACCTGCATTTCTACCTTTCCTCTTCCTCCTTACCAGAGCTATGAGCAGGTTTCCAGAGGCACAGTATTTTTTTAATTTCAATTCAGAGGAAGAGATATTCTCAACAGAATAATAGGGTTCCCAGCAAGTAGTTGGAGTATAGGAAGCAACTATCCAGGTGAGTGATAGCATTCGACATGAGGGAGGGCCAGTGCCAGGTCCACAACCACCAGGCTAATGTTTAGGAATGAGCTCTATCCCTAGGAGGTGACCTGACAAGAAACAAGGCAGGGTCTCAGTCTAGGAGGACACTGGGACACTGGACAGAAACCATAATTAGATGAACAAGGATCGAGGCAGAATGCCAGAAATGTGTGTTAGAGCACTTCAAACAAAGTGAATTTTAAAGACGAAGAGCAATCCACTCACTGGGATTGAAGCACATAGAGGAAAAATTGGGGCTTGGAAATGAGACAGGAGCCGAACCATAAGAAGTGGAATGGCCCATTCGCATCAAGCAGGTGGCTGGGTGACTAAGTGCTGAGTCCCACGATACAGGCAGGAATGAGCCTACAGGTGGGAATTCAAGAGTCTACCCTGGAGGGAAAACAGAAAACAGTCTAGACTTGAAAAATACTTGTTTATATGTTATCAGAAGTCTTACAAACAAATTTAAATGGACGCATTCTATGCCTTCTAAGATTTTATTGTGAGAAGTAAAAGGCCACAATGAGAGCAGTCGTGCTGTAAGGAAGATGTATTAGTCATAAGCTAACAAAACAAGTTTTTTTTAATTTATTTTTCATGCAAAGAGAGGATAAGTTTCATAGCGGGGAGATAGATAAAGAGAGATTCTTAGAACTGGAGGGTTTGGAGCTGTTTGGCCGGGCAGCATGAGAGGAAGATATGGAGTAAGCAGTATTTTCTAAATATAAAATGTAGTTTGGGAGAATACGCAAGAAAGCACAGAAAGAATATTAAGCACAGTGGATTTTAATTAATTTGCCTAAGAGGGACAGAGGAATCAAAATCAGTGGGAAAAGATGCAAGAATCAAGGTAATTCAGACACCAAATGCATGAAATCTAATGAATCCAAGGTAGCACTACCAGAAAAGGACTCAACTTTAATTTTCTATAGGACTGAGAGCAAACCTGCATTTTTATAGCAGCTATCACCTTGAATTATTCATATTAATTCCATCAAAGGAAACATACAGGCAGAGGAATGGAAACAACAAATAATGTATTCTACATATTGCTGATCTTATTAGCTGAAATTATATTCTAGACTAATCTTCCATTCATTCCAAAGAGCTATGTGCATTTATGGACTAATTGGTCAGTTCGGGAGGGGGGTGGCAGGAAAAAAAACACATTCACGAAAATGGTAATTTTGTAGTAGAAGAACGGTGCCTGTGATGAAAAATGACCTCTTTAGAGGTGACTTGTAGTAGCTATTTGAGAAAGGTAAGCAACTCTTGGTTAAAGGCTTAGGATTTTTATGCTACGTATTATTTTAGCTAGGTATGTGAAATAAATTCTGTTGAACATACTGAGGACTTCCCACTTGGGCTCCTTAACTAACTGTGTAAACAGCATGTTTTTCTGGGTAAGAAGAAAAGGCACTAAACCAGAAATTTGAAAACAAAGATTTTAAATCCAACTCCTATAAACTTAAATGTATGTTTTTGTCAAATCATTTAACCTTTCCTTTCTTCTATTTTTTCATCTCTAAAGTAATGCCATACTACTTTAGTCCTCCACAAACCCTCCAAACTGTAACATTTAATGTCTTAACCATCCATTTGACCCCAGCATATGACTGATGCATTGAATATCTTCTACATCCTCAGAGAGAGAATAAACTTTCCAGAAAATCCATCTTACATATTGTTAAATGGATGTATTCTATGCCTTTTAAGATCTTATTTTGAGATTTTCACATATTATTGAAAATAAAAATTCCATAAAGCAAGAGAAAAATGTATTAGCTATTTTATACACTATTAAAAATATAACTAGTGACTTTGAATTTTGTTATATACAGTAATTCAAAATTTTGAAAACAGATTATTGCCAGAATAAATACTGGGGGTCTGGTGAACACTAAATAAAGATTCTGCTTCCAAGGAAAAGATAGAGTTCCATTAAAAAAACCTATAAAGTGCATGAGCAGATTTTGATATTGTTTTTAAATCATGATAGACTTGCAGCTGACTGCCAGTGAATATGGTAAATAGAACATACATTTAACTCTGTCACATTTATCTTTTACTTTCTTTCTTTACAAAAATGGGGATTTTTTGAAAGCTTACGCTCTCAATTACACAAAAAAAAGAAAGAAAAAACCTCAGATGTGTCAACAATATTTTGGAAGACTAGAATCCAGATAAACCGTAACCAACAGTAAAACAGAGGAAGCTGAAACCTAAGGGCTTGTAGAGGGTAATGCAAAATGCAGAAGGACTTGAGCAAAGTAGAAATTGAAACTGGGATAGGAAGAATGATCCACAAGTCTTGGAAAGACATTTGATACTTGGCTTCAGTGGGTACAGTCAAGTGACTTCCCCTCCCCAACTCACGCAGAAACCAAGCTATTTATCCTCTGGAGATCTTGGAAGAAGGCTGCTCTGTGCCTGAGACCAAGATATGGTTTAGGGTTACAATGAAAGCAGATAATTTGGGAGAAGTTTACATCCCCTGCTCTGCTCTCGTTATGCTAGCAGACAGGTTTGTATCCTCCAGGGAAGAGAGAGAAGGATTCCTTTATACCAGCCAAAAGAAAAGCTATGGGCTGGCAGAGATCTCTCAGGCTCACCCGGTCACTCTCAGTGAGCCCTACCACTATGTGCTCTGCCGTTCAATTTTAAGTGCTTCACTCTTGAAATCAACAGTCAGGGACCACCAGGAATTTGAGAAAAGGCTCTAAAACCAGTAGTTTTTGTTTAAAAAAGAAACTTGCAGGAATATACAAGGCAGATAGCAGGAAAAAAAATTATTAAAAATATAAAACTAAAATATTCAAAGATATTACTCCTGGAAATTAAAGATGACTATAATTAAATTGAAAACAAAAAGAATTGTAATATAACATTGAAGAAATCTCCCAGAAAGCAGAACAAGAAAACACAGAGATAGAAAATAGAGGAGAAAATGTAAGAAAACTAAAAGATCCAATCAGATTACGTATCTGAATGATGAGAGTTCCAGAAAGAAAACAAAAGAAATGGAAGAGAAGAAATTATTAAATTATTAATACAAGAAAGATTCACAGAAACTAAAGACATGACTTTGAAGATCGAAAGAACCTACAAGTGCCCAGTAAAACAAAAACTGAAAATAACAAGAACATTCTAAAAGCTTCAAATGACAAAAAAGGGGCTACCAATAGCATAGGGAGTTCGAATGTTGCCAGACATCATATCAGTAACCCTCGAGGTTAAAAGCAGGGGAGAAATCTCTTACATTTTTAAAGAAAAATTATTTTCAATCTAGAATTTTACATTGAACTAAATACTTAGTCAAGTACGCAGGTAGAAAAACAACCTTATTTGACTTGTTGGTTTTCAAAAATTTTACTACACTCTGCCCCCACCCAAATCTCATTTTGAATTGTAGCTCCCACAATTCCCATGTGTTGTGGGAGGGATTTGGTTGAAGGTAATTGAATCATGGAGGCAGGTCTTTCCCATGCTATTCTCATGATAGTGACTATGTCTCAAGAGGTCTGATTGTTTAAAAGGGGGAGTTTTCCTGCACAAGTTTTCTTCTCTTGTCTGCTGCCATGTGAGACGTGCCTATAACCTTCTGCCATGATTGTGAGGCATCCCAGGCCACGTGGAACTGTAAGTCCAATAAACCTCTTTATTTTGTAAATTGCCCAATCTTGAGTATGTTTTTATCAGCAGCATGAAAATGAACTAATACACTTCCCTTTTACCTTTCCTCAATAAACTATTAGAACAGTGGTTCCCAAAGTGTGATTTAGATACCTGGGAAGCTCTGAGACTCTATCAGGGAGTCCACAAGGACAAAGCTATTTTCACAAAAATGCTATGGTGTTACTTGTCTTTTTCTCTCTCATTCTTTCATAAGTGTAGAGTAGGGTTTTCCTAAGGCTACATGATGTTTGACATCATGATAGATTGAAAGGATGGAGTCTCACTCTGTCACCGAGGCTGGTGTGTAGTGGCTCGATCTCGGCTCACTGCAACCTTCATCACCTGGGTTCAAGTGATTCTTGTGCCTCAGCCTCCCAAGTAGCTGGGATTACAGGCACATGCCACCATGCCCTACTAATTTTTTGTATTCTTAGTAGAGATGGAGTTTTGCCACATTGACCAGGAGGGTCTCAGATTCCTGGCCTCATGTAATACACCCACCTTGGCCTCCCAAACTGCTGGGATTACAGGAGTGAGCCACTGCACCCACCTGAAAATCTGGCATTTTTTTAATTCAAGTAGACATTAAAGAGATTGTCCGATGACACTCCTCTCACTAATTTTTATTGTATTTATGTGAACACATAATTGTATTTATGTGAACATGCAATGTGTTCATTACCATTGTTTTAAATTAATTAATATTATTAAATTTTTCAGTTTTAATTTCACCATATAAAATTAGTAAGTATAACCCACTTAACAAAAACTCTTTGAGGGCTTCAGTAATTTTCGAAAGTGTGAAAGAGTCTTGAAACCAAATGGTTGAGAAAGGTTGTTCTAGAGGATATACTCCACCAACCAAGGAAAGATGAAGCCATGAGATCTAGGAATAACTTAGAGCAGTGCCAGCATTTAATCCAAAAATATAAAAGTATGACCAGGCACGGTGGCTCATACCTGTAATCCCAACACTTTGGGAGGCTGAGGCAGGTGGATCACCTGAAGTCAGAAGTTCGAGACCAGTCTTGCCAACATTGTGAAACCCCATCTCTACTAAAAATACAAAAATTAGCCAGGCGTGTTGGTGCACACCTAAAATCCCAGCTACTCAGGAGGCTGAGACAGGAGAATTGCTTGAACCCAGGAGGTAGAGGTTGCAGTGAGCTGAGATCAACCTCTGCACTCCAGCCAGGGTAATAGAGTGGGACTCCATCTCCAAAAATAATTATTAAAAAAAGTAAAACTATACCTCCCAAAAATTACTTAAACTATTAAAGGTGGTTTCCTCTGGGAATTAAAAAGTGGTGGAAGGACAAGGGACTGCAATTTGCATATAAGTTGTATAATTTTTAATTAAATGCATTGGTAATAATATTAATTTTTAAGAAAACTGTAAAAAGTGAAAAGAAAGAGAAAAAAGGCTTGCAGCTTATATCTAGAGATTTACATAACAGACATAAAAACATACCTTCTATGAAAAACACAGCCTACTTGATGTGCCTCCAGAGATGTTGACATCTTTCTCCTGCTAGGCAGTAGACGTTTTGAAGGCTGGGATTATATTGCTGTCTACTTTATCCTTAACATCCAGAATACTCAGTAAACTACCCACTAACCCACCACAAAGAAAATTAGTTAACATTATAGTGTAAATTCTCCTAGAATATTTCCTGTTCATAGGATTTGTGTGTGTTTGTTTTTGCTAGACTTGGTATCAGAATGATGATATATTTATAAAATAAATTTGGTAGTTTTTCAGCTGTTATGTAACAGTTAAATGCAATTATTAAAAGAACTTACCAAATAATTAAAAATAATTTTATGTTTAATTCCACTTTATCTTAATGTTTTACATAATTTTTATCTAATTGCTAAAATCTATAACCAAAATTATTTTTAAGCCCAATATATGGAAGATGAAGAATTCAATACTTTCATTTTTTCTCCAATGGTTACCTTCTCATTTATCATTAATCTGCCTTATAATATAGATAAGTTCCTTCAGATAATTTTATAACATTGTTTCTAACTACTTTTTTGATGAAGTAATTTTAATATTTATTATTTGTCCTTTTGTCATTCTTAACCACAATGTTCTCACACTTAGTATTTTATTTTTTATTTATTTTTCAGTTTGAGAAGGCTCCAGAATTGCTAGCTGGGCCAACTGATAAGGGTCTTCTCTTATCTTCTCTTATTAGAGTCCTGTGCATAAAGACTAAAAGATGTAGGTTTGCTTTTTTTTTTTTTAATGCAAAGACACCAACACAAAGAGTCAAGAAAAATGAAGGAATAGAGAAATGCATCCCAAAGAAAGAAACAAGTTAAATCTCCAGAAACTTACCCTAATGAAAAAGTGATATGTTAATTACCTGACAAAGAATTCAAAATAATTACCATAGAGATGTTTATCAAACCCAGAGGCCTGGGGTGGGGGGATTGCATAAACAAAGTGAAAACCTCAACAAATAGATATAAAAATATTACAAATAACCAGACAGAAATCTTTGAGCTGAAGAATACATTAACTGAATTGAAATTTTTACTAGAGGTGTTGAACAGCACACTAGATAACAAAGAAAAACAATCAGTTAATTTAAAGAAAGGCCATTTAAAATTATCCAGTCAGAGACGCAATAAGGAAAAGAAAAATTTGAAAAAGAGTGAAGAAAGTTTAAGGGACTTATGGGACACCATTAAGTAGACCAGTACATGCATTATGGAAGTCATAGAAGGAGAATAGAAAAAGAAAGAGCTAAAAAGCTAATTCAAATAAATGATGACCAAAAAATTCTCAACTCTGCTGAAGAAAACGGACATTCAGATGCAGGAAGCCCAACAGATGCCAAACAGAATGAACCCAAAGAAATATACAATGAGATACAGTCTAATCAAATTGTCAAAAATTCTTGCAAAAGAATTTTACAAGTGGCAAGAGAAAACTGACTCATCATATACAAGGGAATTCATAAAATATACAGGAATTTCCATGGGCTATCAGCAGATTTCTCAATAGAAATCTTGCAGGACAGAAAGGAGTGGGATGATATTTTCAAAGTATTGAAAGAAAAGCACTGGCAATAAGAATATTCTATCCAGGGAGGCGGAGCAAGATGGCCAAATAGGAACAGCTTCAGTCTCCATCTCCCAGCGTGAGCGACACAGAAGACCGGTGATTTCTGCATTTTCAACTGAGGTACTGGGGTCATCTCACTCGGGAGTGTCGGACAATCGGTGCTGGTCAGCTGCTGCAGCCCGACCAGCGAGAGCTGAAGCAGGGCGAGGCATCGCCTCACCTGGGAAGCGCGAGGGGGAAGGGAGTCCCTTTTCCTAGCCAGGGGAACTGAGACACACAACACCTGGAAAATCGGGTAACTCCCA
>NC_045446.1:99626369-99675152 GCF_002776525.5 Piliocolobus tephrosceles
GCTGCTGTGAGCTCCACCCAGTTCGAGCTTCCCAGCGGCTTTATTTACCTACTTAAGCCTCAGCGATGGCGGGCGCCCCTCCCCCAGCCTCACTGCTGCCTTTCGGTTAGATTGCCGCAGACTGCTGTGTTAGCAAGGAGGGAGGCTCTGTGGGCGTGGAACCCTCCCGGCCAGGTGTGGGATATATTCTCCGGTGTGCCGGTGTTACAGCGCAGTATTGGGGTGGGAGTTACCCGACTTTCCAGGTGTTGTGTGTCTCAGTTCCCCTGGCTAGGAAAAGGGACTCCCTTCCCCCTTGCGCTTCCCAGGTGAGGCGATGCTTCACCCTGCTTCAGCTCTCGCTGGTCAGGCTGCAGCAGCTGACCCGCACGGATTGTCTGGCACTCCCGAGTGAGATGACCCCAGTACCTCAGTTGAAAATGCAGAAATCACCAGTCTTCTGTGTCGCTCACGCTGGGAGATGGAGACTGGAGCTGTTCCTATTCGGCCATCTTCGTTCTCCAATCCTCAGTAGTTCCTAAGCACAAAATAAATTTTGCATAAACCTTTATCTGTTTCGGTTTTCCAAATCTAGCTACTAATATGTATTAAACTGACAGATGTCCACAGTCCAAAGAAAAATAAATTAAATATAAAATGTTTACCAACTTTATCCTTTCTCATTTTATAGTAGCTTCAGGTAATGAGACCTAATTGGTTTCTTGTGCCTATCCATCATGAACACAACTCAATCTTCTATTTTAACACTTCTCAGTGCCATATTTTGGTGGTTGCTTCATTTCAAGATGTATAAAATCATTTCATCCAACTTCAACCATTTGTTCTTCCCAAGGCTTAATTTCATTATCATAATGAATCTTATCATCTTTAGCAAGCTGAATGTATACTTGTTTTGAGAACCTGACAGATTTTTCCAGTTTTCATTTACAGTCTTCAGCTTTGCCTGTGATGAACCATCCTTAGCTTCTTGGAAGCTTTCAGATACAAAAATGTTGTAAGCTGAGCAAAGTCTTTTGGTTTTCCAAGCATCATTAAGCTCTCTCTTTTTTATTAACGCTTTCTTTTATTAAAGTTTTTGCATGATTTCTTTTCCAAAGATATTATCTGACTTGGAGTTAGCTGTTCTTGAATTCTGTTTTTCTCTTCTCTGAATGCCTGCCAGTCTGCCCTGTAAGCATCTTCATATTTTCTTTCTCTGCTTCAGCAAGTTTTCTCCATAGCTCAGTGATTCTTTTAATTAATTCTGAATTTTTTGCATCTGGGTTCTGAGCTTTAAATATGAGTAGCTGTTATTTCAAAAACCGAAGGTAAGACACCATAGGTTTCTTCAGATAACTAGCTAAGATGGATGAAAACCATTTCAATAAATACACAAAACTGAAAGGTAAGCACAGTCAGCTCCCACAGCCAGTGCACAGCTCCACTCTGGACCTTCGCTGGGCACTCAGCATGCCCCATACACTTTGAAGAAGGCCACTGCCCTGGTGAATGAGGCAGTGACTGAGCCCCAATCTCGGAGAGCCTGCTGGTACAGAAAACCCCCCGCAGTGACACCTAGAACCTGCATGTGACCCTCCTGAGTTTGTTATCATACCTGCCACTTGAAAGGCATTACAGTAAGTCTGGAATAGAAAGAAATTACTTCAACATATAAATGCCGTCTGTGAAAAGCCCACAGCTAATATCATACTCAGTAAGAAAAAGTTGAAAAGCTTTTCTTCTAAGATCAGGAACAAAGCACTGATGCCTACTCTTCCATTCAACATGGTACTAGATGCCTTAGCCATAGGAATTAGACAAGAAAAAGAACTAAAGGGCATCTAAATTACAAAGTGTGCTAACCTGTTCTGGTGGTGCTATAAACACATACATGAGACTGGGTCATTTATAAGGAAAAGAGGTTTAATTGGCTCACGGTTCTACGGGCTGTACAGAAAGCATGATGCCAGCATCTTCTTGGCTTCTGGTGAGAACTCAGGGAGCTTTTACTCATGGTAGAAGGTGAAGGCAGATTAGACATATCACGTGGTAAGAGCAGGAATAAGAGCGAGAGACGAAGGGTGCCACACCCTTTCAAACAACCAAATCTTGGGTGAACTCAGAGCTAGAACGTACTCATCATCAAGAGGATTATGCTAAGCCATTCATAATGAATCCTCCCCGATAATCCAAACACCTCCCATCAGGGCCCACCTCCCAATACTGGGGATTACATTTCAAGGAGAGGTTTGAGGGGACAAACATCTAAACCAAATTAGAAAGAAATAAGGAAAATCTTCTCTGTTTGCAGACAATATTACCTTGTAGAAAACTTTAATGATGCCACACAAAAAAAAAACCTTATAACTGATAAAAGAACTTGGTAAAGTTGCAGGATACAAAGTCAACATATCAACATATAAAATCCTGTTATGCTTCTATACACTAACAACAAACTACCCAAAAAAATTGTTAAGAAAACAATTTCATGTACAATGGCATGGAAATAATAAAATATTTAGGCATAAATTTAACCAAGGAGGTGAAAGATATACACTGAAAACTACAATTCACTGTTGAAAGAAATTAAAGAAGATACAAATAAATGGAAAGACATTCCATGTCCATGAATTAAATTACAGGACTTAAAATTGTTAAAATGTTCATACTACCCCAAAGTTATCTAGAGTCAATGCAATCACTACACAAATCCCAAATGAGTTTTTTAAGTTGATATATAATTGTGTATATTTTGGGGTTGTATGTGATATTTTGATACATGTATACAATATGTAATGATCAAATCAGGGCAATTGGAATGTCCATCACCTCAAACATTTATCTTTTCTTTGCATTATTATTTTCAATTTTTCTCTTCTAGCTATTTTTTGGTTTTTCTTTTATTTTTGTTGATTTTTCTTTTAGCTATTTTGAAATATGCAATCAATTATTAACTAAACTCTCCCTATTTTACTATCAAATATTATAATTTACTCCTTCTATCTAACCATATTTTTGGTTTCTTTTTTTGTTTGTTTGTTTGTGTGTATGTGTGTTTCTTAAGAAAAAGTCTTGCTCTATCCAGTAGTCTTGCTCTACTCCAGGCTGGAGTGCAGTGGTGTGATCTCAGCTCACTGCAACCTCTGTGTCCCAGACTCAAGCCATCCTCCCACCTCACCCTCTCAAGTAGCTGGGACTACAGATGTGCGCCACAGTTTCTGGTTAATTTTTGTATTTTTTTTTTATAGAGACAGGGTTTTGTCATGTTGCCTATGCTTATCTCGAACTCCTGAGCTCAAGCAATCTACCTGCCTTGGCCTTCCAAAGTACTGGGATTACAGGCATGAGCCAGTGTATCTGACCCTAACTGTATTTTTGGACCCATTAGTCAAACTCTCTTCATCCTTCCCACTTTCTAGCCACTGGTATTCAATATTCTACTCTCTATCTATGTGAGATCCATTTTTTTTAGCTCCTATGTATGAGTGAGAGTATATGATATTTATCTTTCTGTACCTGGCTTATTTCATGTAACATAATGACCTCCAGTTCCATTCATGTTGCTACAAATTACAAGACTTCATTATTTTTTATGCTTGAATAATATATTTCATTGCTGTATGTGTACCACATTTTCATTATGCATTCATCTGTTGATGAATACTTAGGTTGATTCCATATCTTGGCTATGGTAAATAGTGCTGTAATAAACATGAGAATGCAGATATCTCTTTGACATACTGATTTCCCTTCTTCTGGATATATACTCAGCAGTAGGATTGCTGGAACATATGGTAGTTCTCTTTTAAATTTTTGAGGACTCTCCATACAGTTTCCCATAGTGGCTGCATTTCTTTACATTCCCAACAACTGTATAAAAGCACTCACCTTTCTCCACATTCTCACCAGCACCCATTATTTTTTGTCTTTTTGTTAACAGTCATTTTAACTGGGCTGAGAATATCTCATTGTAGCTTTGATTTGCATTTCCCAGATTATTAGACACTGAGCCTTCTTTTTCTTATACCTGTTGAACATTTGTATGTCTTCTTTTGAAATCAACTGACTTTTTTACAGAAATAGAAAAAAAATCCTAAAATTCACATAAAACCACAAAGGAACCAGAACAATCTTGAGAAAAAAGGAACAAAGATGGAGTATCATATCAAAGTATAATATCAAAGTTGGAGTATCATATCAAAATATATTACAACTCTATTTGTACTAGTACTGGCATCAACACAGAACAATGGAACAGAATAGAGAACTCAGCAATAAACCACACATATAGAGTCAACTGATATTCAACATGAGTGTCAAGAATATATGATAGGGTAAGAATTATCTCTTCAACAAATGGTGTTTGAGAAAACTGGATATTTACATGCTCATTAATGAAATTGGACCTTTATTTTAGACCATACACAAAAGTAAACTCAAAATGGATTTAAGACTTATGTTTAAGACCCCAAACTGTAAAAGTTCTAGAAATAAAAAATAAAAAAAGAAAACCACACAAGGGAAAATCATCATGACATTGTCTTGGCAATGGTTTCAAGCATATAACACCAAAAGCACAGTCAACAAAAGCAAAGTAAACAAGTGAGACTACATTAAACTAAAAAGCTTCTGCACAATAAATGAAGTAATCAACAGAGTGAAGGGACAACATACAAAATGGGGGAAAATATTTGCAAACCACATATCTAAGAATGGGTTAATATCCAAAATATATAAGGAACTTCTACAACTCAATAGAAAAAAAAAATCTAAAACCTGATTTTAAAATTGACAAATGACATAAATAAACACTTTTCCAAATACATATAAATGACTAACAAGTACATGAAAAAATGTTCAACATCCCTAATCAGGGAAATACAAATGAAAACCAGAATCAGATAGCTAACACCTCACACTTATTAAAATGACTTTTATCAAAAACAAGAAACAAAAGGTAACAAGTGTTAGTGAAGACGTGGAGAAACTGAACCCCTGTCAACTATTTTTGATAATGTAAAATGGTGCAGTTGCCATGGAAAACAGTATGAAGTTTCCTCAAAAGATTAAAAGTAGAACTATCATGTGATCCAGCAGTCCAACTTTTGAGTACTTATCCAAAAGAATTGAAAAAAAATTAAAAGAATTGAAACAGGATCTATATATAAGAGATACTGTACTCCCATAATACATTGCAGCATTATTCACAAAAGTCAAAATGTGGAAACAACCTAAATGTCCATCAACAGAGGAGTAGATTTTTAAAGTGCTATAAACACAGAATGAAATATTATTCACCTTAACAAAGAAGGAAATTCTGCTATATGTAGCAACATAGATGAGCCATAAGGACATTATGCTAAGTGAAGTAAGGCAGCCACAAAAGGACAAATAGTACACTTGTGTACTTTTAGGAAGTATCTAAAGTAGTCAAACTCATACAAGCAGGAAGTATAATAGTGGTTGAAAGTGCTGAGGGGAGGAAGAAACAAGGAGTTGCTGTTCAATGGCATGAGATTTCAGTTATGCAAGATAAATGAATTCCAGAGATATGTTGTATAACATTATGCCAATAGTTAGCAATACTGCATTATACACTTAAAAATGTTGTCAAGAGAATAGATCTCTTGTTAAGTGTTCTTACCACAATAAAAAAAATTAACTCCAATATATCATAAGCCTAAATGTTAGCACTAACTAAAGCTACAACACTCTTAAAAGAATACATAAGAGTAAATCTTTGGGCTGGGCACTGTGGCTCATGCCTGTAATCCCAGCACTTTGGGAGGCTGAGGTGGGCAGGTCACAAGGTCAGGAGTTTGAGACCAACCTGCCCAACGTGGTGAAATTCCATCTCTATTAAAAATACAAAAAATTCACTGGGCGTGGTGGCAGGTGCCTGTAGTCCCAGCTACTCGGGAGGCTGAGGTAGGAGAATCACTTGAACCCAGGAGGCAGAGATTGCAGTGAGCCAAGGTCATGCCACAACACTCCAGCCTGGGTGACAGAGTGAGATTCCAACTCAAAATAAAGAGTAAAACTTCATGACCTGGGGTTATGCAAGGCTTTCTTAGATACAACACCAAAAGCACAATTGAAAAAAGAAGAAAAAGATGAACTGGGCTTCATCAAAATCAAAGACTTTTCTGCTCCAAAGGGCATTATTTGAAAAAAATAAAATAAAATACACCTTCAGAATCGGGGGAAATATTTGCAAATCATATATCTGATAAGATACTTTTGTCTAGAACATACAAAAGAAACACAATAATGAAAACACAAATAACCCAATTTTAAAATGGGCAAAATATCTAAATAGACATTTCTCCAAAGAAGATATACAAATGACAAATAATCACATGAAAATATAAATGCAAGTCAAAACCACAGTAAGGCAACACTTTTACACCCACTAGGGTGGCTATAATCCAAACGATGGAAAGGAAAAGTGTTGATGAGGGTGTGAAGAATTTGGATCCTGGATGGTGGCAGTGTAAAATGGTGCAACCACTTAGGAAAATAATCTGACAGTTACTCAAAATGTCAAACATAGAGTTACCACTTGACCCAATAATTTCACTCCTAAGTATATACTCAAGAGAAATGAAAACATATCCACTCAGTGTTCTTAGTAAAATTGTTCGTAGTAGTCAACAAGTGGAAAAAACCCAAGTACATAGTGTTGTGTTCTTACCACAATAAAAGAAACTTAACTCCAACATACCATAAGCCTAAATGTTAGCACTAACTAAAGCTATAACAAGTGTTCCTCAACTGATGAATAGATAAGTAAAATATGGTATATCCCTTCAATGGAATACCATTCAGCAATTAAAAATAGGAAGTACTGAGAGATGCCACAACATGGGTGAACCTTGGAAACAATATGCTAAGTGAAAGAAGCCAGTCACAAAGAACCACATAAGGCATATTTATATGAAATGTCTAGAAGAGGCAAATCTATAGAAACAAAGAGTAGATTTGTGGTTGCCTAGAGCTCGGGAGATTGAAGGTAAGAGAGCACAGACTATGTATGAGTACAGGGTCTTGGGAGGGTGACGAAAATATTCCAAAATTGATTGTGATGGTCACACCACCATGTGAATATACTAAAAGCCACTGAATTGTACATTTGAAATAAATGGATTGCATAGTATATAAATTATATCTCAATAAAGCTGTTGGGTAAGTTACGGAGGTTGTCATTCTCAAGACCATGCAGCGTAGGCTCAGCAGAGGTCACTTGCTCAACCCTGACATTGAGCACTTCCTTAAATGTTGTGCCCTTAGATGCCTTGCTAGCCTCACTCTAGTCTTGGCCCTGGCCATGTGAATTAGTGAGGCATTACATGAAAGGTACTTAACATATTCACCTACTATGTACCCACAAAACAAAAGGTAAGAAGGTACTTAACACAACCACATACCAAATGCTTAGTAAGTGTTTGTTGTTATGATTATTAAACATCAAGAACTTGTTAGTCTTGAGACATATATATAATAGCTAAAATATATTGAGTACATGAACCAGGCCTTATTCCAAACACTTTCTATGAAGATTAGATAATTGCCCAAATATATCCACTAGTAAGTAGAGCAGCCTTTAAAAAATGTAGAGGGAGCCTGGCTCCAGTGCCACTGTATTAAACTGCATCATTGGTGAGAGTGTACAGATGGCCAAGATACAATTCGTTTTAATCAGTAATTTGAACCATAAAGATGTTCATCAAGACTGTAACAGTGTAGCAGTAAAGATGAGAAATCCCATTGGTTTATGGAGAATTGTAAGTCCATCTGAGGACGGATAAGACTTCAAAAAGGGTTCATTCCCTTACCACCACCACCTGCAGGTTTCAGGATGGAAAGGAGCTTGCTGGGATGAATGAGAGCATTCCAGGTAGGCAGAGTGGAAATGAGTAACAGCCAAGTGCTGAAACCAGTCTAGCAGGTTCAGGAAATGGAACTCCTCTGTGGAGCCTCTAGAGTGGCACGATGCTGGCACTTAGAGTTATCTAACAGAGCTGAGTGTGAAGGGCTTTCTACACCATACTGGAGTCAGAGCTTCGTTCAGAAATGAAGAGGAAGCCAGCAGAGGTCCTTAAGCAAGAGTAAAGTGCACAGATAGGAGGCGGGGAGATCTTTCACAAAGAAATTAGATTTGACAACAAACAATAGACCACTATCTCTTAGACAAGCTGTCTCTTAATACCCCATAGTAATTTACTGACTTTAAAACTCCCTTACTGAAGAGCTTGAAAAATAATGAGTTTTCCCTTTGTATATTCATGACAACTGCTTTCATAATTTCTTTTATGTAGTTAATGTAATGTTTTCCATTTACAAATGTACTATAAACTCAATGAGATAAAAAATTATCCTTTCATATGCCACTGGTTAAGCGTTCCATTTCAATCTCCCATTCCTTAGCCCAGATCTTGGTTTCAAGCATCATTTAAACGAAATTAGTTCAGGGTCAACAAAACAGTAGTTTTTAAATTTATCTCAAACATTATGTAGCTGACTAAACAAACTTTCCTGAGATTGCTTTAGAGTGAGACCCTTGTTTATCTGTTTGAAATTTCTGACCCACATGCTTGGCTGCAGATCAGCCAGGAAAGGAACAATTATTTCTATCAAACTCATTCCTAAACAGCAACTCAATCCCCAGGATGTGAAAACACCATCTCTTACTCGCATCAGACCTTCTCCCACCAGTTTCCTTTTGTCAACAATAGACGCTGCTAGTTCTGACACTGTCTCCTCACTCTGGGCAGCTGGTGCAGAGGTTAAGCACAGAACTGGACTGTTTGTATCAAGGAAATTCATGGAGCTTGTTCTCCTGCTGCTATAGCAGCTCGTATTGCCCGGTCTAGTGTCCCATCTTTGATTTCATCGTTAAGCCCTCAAGCTCTTTACCTGAAATTTATAACAGGGCTGCTTCTTACAATCTACCTGAGATACAGAAGGGAGCAATGCAAGAGACAGTGATTTATTTCACTCTTTTTCAAGATGGTTCTTTTTCCATCGCTAAAAGATCTGAGATACTCTTTGGAACATGAAGTTTGATACAGTTTATGGATTCATAGATCATTGGGTTTAAAGAATATCTAGAGTTTTCTCTATGGCATTCCTTCTGCGACAAGTTTGGCTGGAAACTAATAGTCTAGTCATTGTTGCAACACTTCCAGTTATGAGTCACTCTCAAGGTGGCTTGTTCTATTTTGGGATGGATATAATTTTTCAAAAATATTTCTCACTCCATTTGTTGGAATTGTTTGTCCTTCCATAGACTGACTGTAAAATATCAAAAGATTATATTATCTCTCTGTGTTTTCTTTTTCAAGGCTACACTAGGGTTATGGTTGAATTCATATTTTCTGCAGGATTACTGTTTCCTTATCTTTAAAGTACCGACATTTTGCGTCTTAGTAAAGTATCAGTTTTCTAACCTAAGAAAAAATGCAAATGATAACATTAATACCTTCTATATTGTGTTACGAGGGCCAAATAAAATAATAAAGATGCAGTTACTCTAAAAATATACCTTTCTCTGTATTATTAGAAATATAAATACCTCTGTAAAATCTCAGCTCAGATAATCTTTTACTTAGAGCAAATCACTAAGTAGTTATCCCAAAGAAACTGAGCTCAACAATCTAGTCTTAACATGAGGAAAGAAGCAAAACTGTCCCTCAGTCACTTCGATTCAGGTAAGAAATATTTTAATGAGTCCTTACTTTGTGCTAGGCACTGTTCTAGAAATTAAGGATGCCAAAATAAGCAAAGTAGATAAAGCCATCTCTGAGGAATTTATTTATTTATTTATTTATTTATTTATTTATTTATTTGAGATGGAGTCTTGCTCTGTTGCCCAGGCTGCAGTGCAGTGGTGTGATCTCAGCTCACTGTAACCTCCGCCTTCAGGGTTCAAGTGATTCTCATGCCTCCGCCTCCCAAGTGGCTAGGACTTACAGGCATGTGCTACCGCACCCGGCTAATTTTTGTATTTTTAGTAGAAATGGGGGTTCACCATGTTGGCCAGGCTGGTCTCGAACTCCTTACCTCAGGTGATTCACCCACCTCAGTCTCCCAAAGTGCTGGGATTATGTGGCGTGAGCCACCGTCCCCAGTTGGAATTTATATTTTAATGTGGGGGGCCTTGTTATATATAAGTAAACATATTAGATGTTGATAAATGCTATGGGGAAAAATGAAGCAGGGTAAAGAGTGTAAATGAGGATATACTATTTTGTATAGATTGAATAGGGAAGACCTCATTAATAAGGTGACATTCAAAGTGAAACTAGAAATAAATGAGATAGTCAGCTGTGTGGATAGCTGGGGAACATATTTTCAGAAAGAGGAGATCGATAGCACATGCAAAGCTCTTGAGAGTAGGAAAAGTGGCTGCAGCAGAGCAAATGAGTGGGAAAGTAGCGGGTGATCTTAGGACCCTGGTGAGGACTCTGAGCTTCCTTCCAAGTGAGATGAGAAGTCACTGGAGGGCTTTGAGGACAGGAGTGATGTGACCTGACTTAGGTTTTAAGAGAATCACTATCCTAATCTGTAATACATAGACATCAGGGAAACCAGTTACAAAGTATTCCAATATCTATGCAACAGATCATGTTAAACTGAACCAGGGTAGTATGAGTATATATGGCTAAAATGCTCAAATTTAGGGTATATTTTGAAGGTAGAGCCATTAGGATTTGCTGATGGATTGGATATGGGATGTGAGAGAAAGGAAGGAGTTGAAGATACTCCAAGGTTTCTGCCCTGCACAATGGGTGGGTTAGAAATTATAGAGCATTTGGAATTCCACACAGAAAGGAAAGGGAGAAAAGGTTCAAAATGTAAACCATGGTTAAATTGTGAAAGACTGTACTTCATGCTAAAGAATTTGGAATTTATCCTGTGGGCAGTAGGTTTTATGCATAGAAAGTGATGTGACAAGCTTTGTATTTCCTAAAAATAACTCTAGAGGGACATGCAGGATGGAATAAAATGGGGTGAGACTAGAGTATGAGAGATTATGACAATATTGTAATAGTCCAGGTAAGACATAGCACCACCAGGTAGCAGGATGATCTTAGTTTCTGCTGACCTAAAGGCAAGGTTACTATAGACTCACTGAGGAAAGGAGATAAATGATCTTAAGAACCAAGTGATGATCCAAGTAATGGCGAGCAGATTCCAGTGTGTCCCTCTTTATCACTTGATCAATGCATCCCGTGCCTGGACAGTTCTGGAGATATATTGATCAGCCCCTTTCAACATATTCACATTTCTCCAGGAAATGTTTATTGAGTGCTTCCACCAGTTAGGTAACAGGCCAATACTTGACCTAGACTTGACCTAGACTCTATGGTTTAAAAAGAATATAGATGGAATCGGGAATCAAAATACCTGAATTATTCAAACCCCACTATTGCAGAATAAAGAAACCTCATCGAAATATTTATTAGTTACCATACATATGCATTATTATCCTCACATCCAGGTTTCTATTCAGTGAGCATTCTCAGGCATATGGTATATGTCAAGATTGAACACATTTTGAATTGAACCTTTTGTTTAAGAGTGATGAGGTGGTAAATTGTTTGTTGCAGCTCAGTCAGAAATATTTTTTACTGGCCTTTTGCTGAACAAGGAAAATATCCACTAATCATGCAGGTAAGCCTTAGCATTTTGTCAGTTTTCTTGTCTGCACAGGTAAAGTCAATGATGAGTATTTTCAAGAAGCAAGAATTCTTCTTTACAGTTTATATGTACTGAGTGAACTTACCTCTTCTTTCCTACCTAAGTCTAGGCCAAAAAAATGCTTTAATTTTTTTTAATTGGATGTTGGTCTGTTGCTTTACAAAAATAAACTTTACTTTTAGAGCAGTTTTAGGTTCACAGCAAACTTGAGCAAACCACACAAAGATATCCTATATATTCTCCCCACATAGACAGAACTTTCCTCATGACCAAAATTCCTCACCACAATTGTACATTTGTTAAAACTGGTGAACCTACATGGACATATTATTAACACCCAAAGTCCATAGTTCACATTATGGTTCACACTTGGTGTTGTACATCCTACGGGAGTAAATGAATTTACAAAGACATGCATCAATCACTATAGTATCATACAAAGTTTCACCTCCCTAAAAATCCTCTGTGCTTTGCCTATGCATCCTTCTCTTCCTCTTCTCCTCATCTTTTATTGTCTCTATAGTTTTGTCTTTTCCAGAATGTTATGTATTTGGAATCATACAGTATGTAGCCTTTGCAGACTGGCTTCTTTCATTTAGTAATATGCATTTGCATTTCCTCCATGTCTTTTCATGGTTTTATAGCTCCTATTCTTTTCAGGCTGAATAATACTCCATTATGTGGATATACCATAGTTTACTTATCTACTGAAGGACATCTTCATTACTTCCAGCTTTTGACAATTATGAATAAAGCTGTTATAAACACTAGTCTTCAGGTTTTGGTGTAGAAATGTTTACAATTAATTTGGGTAAGTATTAAGGAATGTGATTGCTGGATCATACAGTAAGAGTATGTTTAGCTTTGTAAGAAACTGCCAAACTGTCTTCCAGAGTGGCTGTACTATTTTGCATTCTGCTCCAAAATGAATGAGAGTTCTTATTGCTTCACATCCTCACCAACCAGCATTGATGTTGTTAGTGTTTCAAATTTTGGCCATTCTACTAGGTGTGTAATGGTATCTCAGTGCTGTTTCATTTGCAATTTCCTAATGACATATGATGTTAATTTTTTTGTATGCTTCTCTGCCATCTGTATATCTTCTTTGGTGAAGTGTCTGTTCAGAACTTTTGCAATTTATGAATCAGTTGTTCATCTTATTTTTGTTAAGTCTTAAGAGTTTTAAGTACATTTTAGATACCCTCTATCAAATAAGCCTTTTGCAAATGTTTTCTTGCAAATATTTTCTCCTAGTTCTGTGGCTTGTTTCTTATTTTCTTGTCTCTTATTCTCTTTTGGTCTTTCATAGAACTAGAATTTTTTGTTTTAATGAAGTCCTGCTTATTAATAATTACTCTCCTGAATGGTGTCTTTCGTATTGTGACCAAAAACTCATCACCATACCCAAGTGTCTTAGTTCATTCAGGTTACTGTAACAAAATACCATAAACTAATTGGCTAAAAAATAAATTTATTCTTAGAGTTCTGGGGATCCCTGGATCTTGAAAATCAATGTGTCAGCCAATTCAGTGTCTGGAGAAGGCCCACTTCCAGGCTCCTAAATGGTGCTTTCTTGCTGTGTTCTCACTTAGTAAAAAGAATGAGACAGGTCTCTGGGACTTCTTTTTTAAGGGTGCTAATCTCATTTGTGAGGACGCTGCCCTCATCACTGAATCACTTCCCAAAGGTCCCATCTCCTAATATCATCACGTCAGTTACTAGGTTTCAACATAGAAATTTTGGAGGGCACAAACACTCAGACCATAGCACCAAGGTCACATAGATTTCCTCCTATGTTATTTTTTAGAAGTTTCATTGTTTCCATTTTAATTTAGGTATATAATTTATTTTGATTTAATTTTTGTGAAGAGTGTAAAATCTGTATCTAGATTCGTATTTTGGGTTTTTTGTTGGTTGGTTTGTTTTGCATACAGATATCCAGATGTTGCAGCACCATTGAAAAGACTATCTTTGCTACATTGTATTGCCTTTGCTTTTTTGTCAAAGATCAAAGATTATTTATGTGGGTATATTTCTGTGCTCTCTACTCTGTTCCATTGATCTATTTGTGTATTCTTTTACCAATATCACACTGTCTTGATTAGTGTAGCATTATAGCAAGTCTTGGAGTTGGATAGTGTCAGTCTTCCAACTTTGTTCTTCTTCAATTTTGGGCTATTGTGGGTCTTTTGGCTCTCTATATAAACTTTAGAATCAGTTTGTCAATATCCACAAAATAACTTACTGGGATTTTTACTGAGATTTCATTAAATCTGTAGATAAGCATAGGAAGAACTAGTACCTTGACAATATTGAGTCTTCCTACTTACAAATATACTATGTCTCCATTTTTTGTTCTTGTTAGATTTCTTTCATCAGAGTTTTATCATTTTCCTCATATAGATCTTGTACATGTTTTGTTAGATTTAAATCTAACAATTTCATTATCTAGGGAGTTAAAATAAGTGGCACGGTGTTTTAAATTTCAAATTCTACTTGTTCATTTTTGCTATATCAGAAAGTGATTGACTTTTGTATGTTAACTTTGTATACTACAACCTTGCTCTAGCTGCTTATTACTTCCAGAAGGTTTTTGTTAATTTTTTCCAATCTTCTACATAGATGATCATGTTATCATGAACAAAGGCAGTTTTATTTTTTTCCTTCCTAATTAGTATACCTTTTATTTTATTTTATTTTATTGTCTTATTCCATTAATTAGGATTTCCAGTACAATGTTGAAAAGGAGTGGTGAGAAGAGACACCCTCATCTTGTTCCTGATCTTAAGAGAAAAGCTTCCAGTTTCTTGTCACTAAGTATGACATTAGCTGTAAACTTTTTATAGATGGCCTTTATTAAGTTGAGGAAGTTTCTTTCTATTCCTAGTTTGCTGAGAGTTTTTATCATAAATTGGTGTTGTATTTTGTGAAATGCTTTTTCTGCATCTGTCGATATAATCATATATTTTTTTTTCCTTTGGCCTATTTCTGTGATGGATTACATTAATAGATCTTTCAAAGTTGAACCAGCCCTGTATACCTGGGGTAAACCCAACTGGTTATGGGGTACAATTTTTTTTACCTTGTTGGATTTGACTTGCTAATATTTCATTGAGGATTTTTTATCTATGTTCATGAGATATATTGGTCTGTAGTTTTCTTTCTTGTAATTTTTTCTGATTCTAGTATTAGGGTAATGCTGGCTTCATAGAATAAGTTAGAAGTATTCCTTCTGCTCCTTCTAGAAGAGATTTCAGAAAAACGACATGATATCTTTCTTAAATGTTTGACAGAATTCACGAGTGAACCCATGGGGACATGAAGCTTTCTGTTTTGGAAAGTTGTTAATGATTGATCCAATTTCTTTAATAAAAATATAGGCCCATTCCTGTCATACAGTTCCTCTTGTGCAAGTTTGGCAGATTGTATTGTTCAAGAAATGGGTCTGTTTCATCTAGGTTATCATATTATGGGGTTATAGTTGTTTGTAATATTCCTTCACTACCTTTTTAATATCTATGGGATCTGTATTGATGTCCCTTCTATTATTTCTGACATTAGTAATTTGTGTCTTCTCTCCTTTCTGTTTAGTAAGTCTGGCTAGAGGCTTATCAATTTTATTATCTTTTCAAAGAAACAGCTTTTGGGTTGGTTGATTTTCTCTATTAATTTTCTGTTTACAATTTCATTGATTTCTACTATAATTTTCCTTATTTCTTTTATTCTGCTTGCTTTGGATTTAATTTGCTCTTCTTTTTCTAGTTTCCTAAGGTGGAAGCTCAGATGATTGATTTTAGATCTTTCTTTTCTAATACATGCATACAATGCTATAACTCTCCCTCTGAGCACTGCTTTCACTGCACCCCACAAATTTTGGCAAGATGTGTCTTCACGTGTAGTTAGTTCAAAGTATTTTTTTAATTCTTTTGAGATTTCTTCTCTGACCTATGTGTTATTCAGAAGTCTGTTGTATAATCTCCAAGTATTTAGGGATTTTCTATCTTTCTGTTACTGATTTCTAGTTTAATTCTATCATAGTTTGAGAGTAGACATTTTATAATTTCTATTATTTTAACTTTAAGTCATATTTTGTGATCCAGAATGTATTCTCTCTTGTTGGTTGTTCCATATGAGCTTGGGAAAATGTATATTCTGCTGTTTTTGGATGAAATAGTCAATAGCTATCAATTCTGTTCAGTTGACTGATGGTGTTGCTGAGTTTAACTGTGCCATTACTGATTTTCTGCATGTTGGATCTGTTCATTTCTAATAGACGGGTGTTGAACTCTCTAACTATACTCGTGGATTGATCTATTACTCCTTGGATTTCTATCAGTTTTTGCCTCATGCATTTTAATGTTCTGTTGTTAGGCACATACACATTAAGGATTGTTACATCTTATTGAAGTTTTGACCTCTTTATAATTATGTAATGTCCCTTTTAATTCCTGATAATATTTCTTAATCCGAAGACTGCTTTGTCTGAAGTTAACATAGCTACATCAGCTTTCTTTTGGTTAGTGTCAGCATGGTATATCTTTCTTCATCTTCTTACTTTTTCTTTGACAGAGTGTCACTCTGTTGCCCAGGCTGGAGTGCAGTGGCACAATGTCGGATCACTGCAACCTCCGCCTCCCAGGTTCAAGGGATTCTCCTGCCTCTGTCTCCTGAGTAGCTTGGATTAGAGGCACTCACCAGCACACCCAGCTAATATTTGTATTTTTAGTAGAGATGGAGTTTCACCATGTTGGCCAGGCTGTTCTCTAACACCTGGCCTCAAGTAATCTTCCCACATTGGCCTTTCAAAGTGCTGGGATCACAGACATGAGCCACCATGCCCACTCTCTTCATCTCTTTACTTTTAATCTATATGTGTCTTTATTTTAAAGTGGGGTTTTTGTATCCAACATGTAGTTGGGTTTTGTTTATTGATTTATCTTGACAATTTCTTTCTTTTAATTTGTCTGTTGAGACTATTCACATTCAAATTGATTGTTGATAGAGACAGAGAAAGAAGGTGGAATCAGATTTTCTAGCAATTGTCCCCCTGCAGAAATTTCAACTGGAACAACTGCCCAAGCATAAAAATACTTTCACAAGAGAGAAAAAAACAAACAAACAAATGAGAGATTACAGAACCTGGCTGTAGCAAAATAATAAGAAAAGATGTATTGAAGAAGGTAAATGGGACACTTACACATTATCTCCATCACCCCTCTCCTAACCCTAGGCAACACAGCATAGAGAGAGAGACACTGACCACTGGCTAAAAGAGAGGGCAGTGAGCACGAGACTGCCTTGAACCCCAACACTGTGCCCACCATAATAAAACCAAGCACCAGGCAGACCCCTACAGTTTCATATTCCAAACCAGTACCCATGGATTGAGTCTAAAGACTCACTGCAATGCCAGGCTGAACTACACAGACATAAGCTTCAAGCTTATAACAAACTCTAACCCCAGACCACAACCATAGCCAGGCCAACATCAGTGGCCCTGGGCTCCAGACAGCCCTCAGCATCAATCAGGCTTCAGTGGTCCCTAGGCTTCAGGCACATTTCATTGCCATGTTGCCATATCTAACCCAGGCTTCTGGCCTGCCCAAGTGCCACACCTGCCAAACAGGCCCTAGGCTTCTGGCAACACTGTGCCAGCTGCAGCTACCTTGAACCTCTAGTGTGCCCCAGAATCATACCTGCTACAGGGCCTTCCCAGATAAAGCCAGTCTGTAAAAATTGGAATAAAGACCTAGTCTTTCAAATACTTAGACATCAACACTCAACCACAGAATCAAGAACAATCAGGAAAACATAGCATCACCAAATGGACAAAATAAGAAGCCAGTGGCTGACCCTAAGAAATAGAGATGTATGAACTACCAGACAAGCCATTCAAAATATTCCACTCAACAGCTACAGAACACATCCCTCTCAACTGAACATGGAACATTCTCCAGGACTGATCATATATTAGGCTACAAAACTATTCTTGACAAATTTAAGAAGATGAAATCATATAAAGTATCTTTTCTAACCATAATTGTATAAAACTAGAAATCAATAAGAGGAGTAAATTCTGAAAACTTGCAAATATGTGGAAATTAAACAATATACTCCTGAACAATTTTAGTGAAAAAAATGTAAAAGAAATTTTAAAATTGTGGGGACAAATGAAAAATGGAAACACAATATATCAAAACCTGTGGAATACAGCAAAGAAATTCTAAGAGAAAGTTTATAGCAACAAATAAATAT
The DNA here is from genome assembly GCF_002776525.5 of Piliocolobus tephrosceles. Taxonomy (NCBI): domain Eukaryota; kingdom Metazoa; phylum Chordata; class Mammalia; order Primates; family Cercopithecidae; genus Piliocolobus; species Piliocolobus tephrosceles. The sequence continues at coordinate 99,644,307 of NC_045446.1, forward strand.
ATAAGAAGAAAAATCCCAAATACACTAAGGTTGCACCTCAAGGAACTAAAAAACAAAAACAAACTAAGCTCAAAATTAATGGAAAGGAAAGGCCGGCTACAGTGGCTCATGGCTGTAATCCCAGCATTTTGGGAGGCTAAGGCAGGCAGATCACCTGAGACCAGGAATCAAGACCAGCCTGGTCAACATGGCAAAACCCTATATCTACCAAGAAATACAAAAATTAGCTGGACATGGTGGCACATGCCTGTAGTCCCAGCTACTTGGGAGGCTGGGGCATGAGAATCACTTGAACCCAGGAGGTGGAGGTTGTAGTGAGTCAAGATCATGCCCCTGCACTCCATCCTGGGTGATAAAGTGAGACTCTGTCTCAAAAAAAAAAAAAAAAAATTACACACACACAAGGAATAAAATAACAAAAATCAAAGCAGAAATAAATGAAATAGACTAGAAAAATGAGAAAATATCAACAAAACTAGGAATTTCTTTTTTGAAAAGAGAAACAAAATCGACAAACCTTTAGATAGAATAAGAAAGGAGAGAAGATTCAAGTAAAATCAGAAATGAAAAAAGAGACATTACATTCTGCATTATGAAGAAATAAAAAATCTGAACAGACCAGTAATAAGTAAAGAGGTGTAATCAGTAGTAAAGAGTCTTCCATCAAAACTGTGGATTTATTTCTAGGCTCTCTATCCTGTTTTTTGGTTCATGTGTCTGTTTTTATGACACTATCAAACTGTTCTGATTATTATAGCTTTGTAGTATATTTTGAAGTCAGATAGAGTGATGTGTCCAGATTTATTCTTTTTGTTCAGGATTGCAGGATTGCTTTGGCTACTCAGGCTCTTTTGTGGTTTCATACAAATTTTAGGATTGTTTGTTTATTTCTGTGACAAATGTTATGGGCATTTTGATATGGATTTCATTGAATTTGTAGATTCCTTTAGGTAGTATAGACATTTTAACAATGGTCATTCTTCCCATTCATGGACACAGGATATCTTTCCATTTATTTGTGTCTTCTTCAATTTCTTTCATCAATGTTTTATAGTTTTCAGGGTAAAGATTTTTTACTTCTTAAATCTGTTCCTAAGTATTTTATTTTTTGGAGTTATTGTAAATGGAGTTGTTTTCTTGATTTCTTTTTCAAATAGTTCACTGGTAGTGTATAGAAGTGCTACTAATTTTTTTGTATATTGATTTTGTATCCTAGAAAGCTCAGGACCTGATGGCTTCATTGCTGAATTCTATCAAACTTTTTTTTAAAAAGCCAATACCAATTCTTCTCAAACCATTTCAAACAATTAAAGATAAATACTTACAGATTTATTTTGAGAGGACAGCCCCACCCTGATACCAAAGCCAAAGACAGTACACAAAAGATAACTATAGGTCAACATCCCCGATTAACATAGATGCAAACATCCTCAACAAAATACTAGCAAACTGAATTTGACAGTACATTTTAAAAAATCATTCACCCTGATCAAGTTGGATTCATTGCAAAAATGAGTCAACAGACATAAATCACATTGACAGAACCAAGGACAAAAAACATATAATCACATTGACAGAATCAATGACCAAAAAAAAAAAAATCATTTCAAGGGATGCAGAAAAGCAGTTGACAAAATTTAATACCTTTTCATAATAAAAACTACTCTCAACAGATTAGGTATAAAACAATGTACCTCAATACAATAAAGGTCATACATGACAAACCCACAGCTAACATCATACTTGATGAGGAAAAGTTGAAAGTTTTTTATTTAAGATCCAGAACAAGACAAGGATGCCCACTCTTACCACTTCTATTTCATATAGTACTGGAGCTCCAAGTCAGAGCAATTCATGACAGTGAATAAATCTCATGAGACCTGATGATTTTATCTGATGTACAGGGGAGTTCCCCTGTACATGGTCTCTCTTGCCTGCCACCCTGTAAGAAGTGCCTTTGCTTCTCCTTTGCCTTCCACCATGATTATGAGGCCTCCCCAGCCATATGGAACTGTGAGTCCATTAAATCTCTTTTCTTTTTAAATTACCCAGTCTCAGGTATGTCTTTATTAGCAGAGTGAGAACAGTGAGAACAACACACTACCCAAAGCACTCTACACATTCACTGAAATCCCTATAAAAATGCCAAGGATATTCATCACAGAAATAGATAAAAACAATGCTCAAATTTGTATGAAACCACAAAAGACCCTAAGTAGCCAAAGCAATCCTAAGCAAAAAAAATAAATCTGGACACATCACTCTACCTGAATTCAAAATATACTACAAAGCTATAGTAATCAAAACAGTATGGTATGGGCATAAAACTAGACACATATGGACCAAATAAAAAAAAAAAAAAAAAAAACAGAAAAGAGGTCCCAGAAATAAATTCACACACTTACAGTCAACTGATTTTTGACAAAGGCACTAAGAACACACATGGGTCAAAGACAGCCTCTTCAATAAATAGTCCTCAAAAAACACCACAGTTTTACTCTTCTATCCACGGGTAGAAGAGTAAAACTGGACCCTCATCCCACACTATATACAAAAATTAACTCAAAATGGATTAAAGGCATAAATTTAAAACCCAAAACTATGAAACTACTAGAAAAAGACATAGGGGGAAATCATCATGACATGAATCTAAGCAATTACTTTTTGAATATGACCCCAAAAGCATAAGCAATAAAAGCAAAAATAGACAAAGGGAATTATAAAAACTAAAAAGCTTCTTCACAGCAAAGCAGTCAACACAGTGAAGAGACAACTTACAGAATGGGAAAAAATATTTGCCAACTATATATCTGATTAAAAAATTAATATGCAAATTATAAAAGGAACTCAAACAACTCAATAGCGGAAAAAAACAAATAACTCAATTTAAAACTGGCAACGGTTCTGAATAGACATCCCTCCAAAGAAGATATACCAATTGCCAAAAGGCATGTGAAAAAACGCTTATCACTAAACATCAGGGAAATGCAAGTCAAAACCACGATGAGATCATCTCACCCCACTTAAAATGGCTGTGATCAAAGCAACAAGAGATAACAAGTGTTAGCAAGAGTGGAGAAAATGCAGTCCTTGTACACTGTTGGTGGAAATTTAAATTAGTAAAGCCGTAATGGAAAATAGTATGGAGATTCCTCAAAAACTTAAAAATAGAACTTTCATATGATCCAGCAATTCTACTATTGGTAGGCACACAAATAAAATGAAATCAGTATGTTGAAGAGATATCTTCACTCCCATGTTTATTGCAGCATTATTCACAATAGCAAGATATGGAGTCAACCTAAGTGTCTATCAATGGATGAATAAAGAAAATGTGGTATATATGCACAATAGAATACCATTTAGCTTAAAAATAAGAAAACTCTGTCATTTGTGACAACATAGATGAACCTGGAGGACATTATGTTAAGTGAAATAAGCCAGGTATAGAAAAACTAATATCACATGATCTCACTCATATATGGAATCTCAAAAAGTTGATCGTATAGAAGTGATAATGGTGGTTATCAGGGACTAGGATGGTTGTGGGGTGGGGGAGCTCAAAAGATGTTGGCTAAAAGATAAAAAATTTCAGCTAGATGGGAGCAATAAGTTCAGGTGATCTATTATACAACATGGTGACTATAGTTAATAATATATTGTGTTCTAGAAAAATGCTATGAGAGTGCTGTAACCTGTTCTCACCACGAAAGTGATAATTACGTGAGGTAATACATATGCTATTAGCTAGATTTAGTCATTCCACAATATATATATCAAAATATCATGTTGTACATAATAATACATACAATTTTATCTGTTCATTTTAAAGATAAAAATAGAATTGACTGTTGATAGAATTGAATTAGTATCTTTTTAAAAGTTTTAATTGTTTTTATTTGCATAAATGTAAGGCTTGTACAAAGTGCAATTTTGTTACATGATATATTGTGTAGTGGCCAAGTCTGGACTTTTAATGTACCCATTACCCAAATAATGTATACTATACCCATTATGTAATTTCTCATTGTCCACTTCCCTCCTACTCTGAAACCCTTCCACGTCTCCAATGTCCGTTATTCCACTGTATTTGTTACTCTGTCCTGTTTGTTGCCCTTGCCCTTTTTTCTGTTGATAAATAAATAAAATGTTTTGTATTCATCAATGGAATATTATTTTGTAACAGAAAGAAAGAAAATTCTGTTACATGCCGTAATATGAATGACCCTTAAAAACATGTTATGTGAAAGAATTCAGTCACAAAAGACCACAAAATGTATGATCTCTGCTATGGTTTGGATATTTGCCCCCTCCAAATCTCATGTTGAAATTCGACCTCCAGTGTTGGAGTTGGGGCTTAATGGAAGGTGCTGAATCTTGCAGGCAGATCCTTTGGTGCCATCCTTATGGTAAAGAGTGAGCTTTCACTCTATTAGTCCTGTGCGAGCTGGTTGTTCAAAAGAGTCCAGCACCTCCCTCTCTCTCTCTTGCTTCCTCTCTCTCCATGTGATCTCTGCACATGCTGGCTCCCCTTCCCTTTTGCCATGATTGGAAGCAGCCTGAGGCCCTCACTGGATGCAGATGCTGGTGCCATGTTTCTTGTACAGCCTGTAGAATTATGAACCAAATACATTTTTTCTTCATAAATTACCCAGCCTCAGGTATTCCTTTGTAGCAACACAAATGGACTAAGATAATCTCATTTATATGAAATGTTCTAAATGGTAAATCTATAAAGACATAAAGTACATTAGTAGTTGCCTGGTATTAAGTAGGGGGCAGACATGGGAACTGACTATTAACGGATAAAGGTTTTCAAGGCGGGAGGTAACTAAAATGTTCTAAAATTGATCACAGTAATACCTGAAAAACACAATGAATATACTTTAAAGAGCATTGACTTGTACACTCTAAATGAATGAATTATATGGTATGCGGGTAATAGATCTATAAATCTGTTCTTTCAAAAGAAAAACATAATTTTACATCACAACCCAGCTCTTTCTCCCTCCCTCTCTCTCTCTCTCTCTCACACACACACACAATATTCAAAGTTTTACAAAATAGCACTTACCCTTTATATCCCTCTATTATTTTGTATTCTATTTTATTCTAATTCATTAAAAAATTATCTTGATCTATGTTCTGGTTACACAGTGCTGCATAACAAAACTTAGAGCTTAAAAACAACATGTTAATATTATTTCAAGAGTTTCTGTGGGTCGAATGGCCCCAATGGGTGGTTCTTGCTTGGAGTTTTTCATGTACTTGCAGTCAGATATAGGCTGAGGCTGCAGACTTCTGAAGATTCATTTGTGTTGGATATCCTAGAGGAATCATATGGCTGGCAATAGATGCTGGTTGGCAGCTGGGAGCTCAGATCTGGTTGTTGACTAAGCAGCTATACTTGGCTTCTCCATGTGGTCTGGGTTCTCACAGCTTGGCATCTGGGTTCCCACAGAGAGTGTCCCAAGAATGAGCTTTGTAAGACACCTGAGCAGAACCTGCAAGTTTCTTTATGACCTGGCCTCCAAAGTCCCAGAATGACACTTCTGATGTCTTCTATTGGCCAAACCGATTATTAAGGCCAACCCAGATTCAAGAGGTAACACGGACTCCTTTTTCTTAATAATGAGAGCTAGAGAATGTGTGACCATATTTATTTATTTATTTATTTATTTATTTATTTTTTATTTATTTATTTTTTTTTTTGAGATGGAGTCTCCCTCTGTCGCACAAGCTAGAGTGCAGTGGTGGGATCTCGGCTCGCTGCAACCTCTCCCTCCTGGGTTCAAGCAATTCTCTTGCCTCAGCCTCCCAAAGTAGCTGGGATTACAGGCACTAGGCCACCACACCCAGCTAATGTTTGTATTTTTCATAGAGATGGGGTTTCACCATGTTGGCCAGGCTGGTCTCGAACTCCTGGCCTCAAGTGATCCACCCACCTCGGCCTCCCAAAGTGCTGGGATTACAGGCATGAGTCACTGTGCCCGGCCAACCATATTTAATTGGTCACAACTCAGTCAATTGATTTTAACACTCACTAACGGGTCACAACTTGCTGTTTGAAAAATAGTTCTCTAATCTCAGGAGGCAATGTCTCTTCTAGTGCTAACATTTCTTGAGTCTGAGAATTAATTAGATTTCATGTCCGGCTGTGAAATTAGTAGCTTCTCACTAGAAAATAGGCAGAGGGAAGAGGAGCGGTACAAAGCAAGAGGTATGGCAAGGTCTGATGGCTGTGGTCAGATGACTCCCTGCAAGGAGATGGCATTGTCTGTTCTCCACCTTCCTGCTGCTTCTATTTGGGTCCTGGTAAATTTAGGCCAAATGATTCACTAAAGGGCCAGATGCAGTGTGGAAAGGCATGTGTGAAAGTCAGCAGTGACTAAACTTTGGCCAATGCTGTGTTGGGGGAGAAGGGAGTATACAGACCTTCAGTGAGGCTAATAAACTAGAAGAATCATTGAGAAACACTCATATGCTTTAATTCTGTTCCTGGACTTGGATGGTCATGGCAACAACATTCTTAGTAAAATCGTTTAACTATAAGATTCTTTTTTTAAAAAAAGCATTTTTTACACATTCTCTGTAATATAGTATCAATGTGTATTATGTCTTAATTTATAGGGTGAGTAATCTTTGTCTATTGAAACTCCAGGAGTACTTGCTATGAACAGATGTTTCCTATTCCCTTGGCTTATCAATGCAAGACTAAATAGAAGGCAAAAGGGTCATTAATCAAGCCAAAATAAAAGGGATGGGCAGAAACAGTGTGAATTTGTGGATCAACAAGAATTTTGCTAAGCCAAATCATTTGGAGAATTGATTTGCAAGCTAAGGTAAGCTGCTTACAGGAAGGAGTCTTAGTCAATCCAAATCCTACCCATATGATTAACTGCAACACAAAGAAAGAAAAATAAGGAAGGAAAATGTTCTCCTTCTGTAATTTTATTCTGTTGGGTATTATGAGATGTTCCCAAATGGACAGTCAAACTTCTAAATGACCATGTAATTCCCCATCTCTGCATGGCAGGAAGAAGAAGAGTATAAATATGCAAAAGCTGTTCCATTTCATTGTCGCATGGATACCAAGCAGATGGGTAGATGAACATGAAACTATTCTTTATAAACATAGAGAGCCCCTGTCAATCCAAGCTGTATCCATCTGGCTACACAGCTACAGCACTGCTTTATCTAAGAAAGACAAGAGTGGATTAGAGAAAGCGCTATTGAGAGAGAAATCTGTTTGATCTTTGGAGACTTATTAATATTAACATAATAAAATAGCTTTAAATTATATAAACTCTGGATTATGCACTCCTGTGGATGAACTCTGGATACTGAAAATCTTTGAATAATATATTTAAGTGGTCCATTCAATAATCCCAGTGCTACTTACTAGCAAGCTACTTAAACTCAAAGATTCCATTTTCTTATCTATAAAAAGGGGATGACATTAATACTACCTCATAGGTCAAGCTTGTCGAACCCACAGCCCACAGGCTGCATGTAGTCCAGGATGGCTTTGAATGTGGCCCAGTAAAAATTGGTAAACTTTCTTAAAATATTATGAAATTTTTTTGCCATTTTTTTAGCTCATCATCAATTGTTAGTGTTAGGGTATTTTACGTGTGGCAAAACAATTCTTCTTCTTCCAGTGTGGCTCAGGGAATCCCAAAGATTGGATACCCCTGTCCTTCTGTCTTAGGGATTTTGTGAAGGTGAACTGAAACAATGTTTGCAAAACGTTTTGCACAGTGTGTGGCACACAATAAATGTTCAACAATTATAAAAGTAATTATTAGTGATTTTATTGTTGTCTCACCACCACCTGCTCTTCCTGGGAAAGAATTTCTAGCCCTTTTTCCCCTTTCTTTCCATTCCAGCATCTTATCAAACAGTGTGCACTCTTCATTGCTCTTTGCTTTTCAATCAATAAAAATGCATTTTCCTTCTACGAACTCTCATTGTTGCCCAGTGAGCCCAGAGAAAGAAAACTCAGATGTTAAAAAAAGATAGAGTGTCTGAATGCGTTTTTCACAGGTGACTACTGTATCACCCTTTTCTCTTTCAATCTCTCACAAGTTGCTGTGGCCTCAAGAGTCCTCTGGCCATGACTTTTTTTTTCCCCCAATAATTTTATTCCAATCATTTGAATAATTAAGATGGTGAAACCTGATTATGTCGTATTGCATATGCTTAGAATTTAAGATAATTTAGAGTTCAAATGGCTCATTCTCCTCTATCTTCCTCTCATCCATTACCCACTTCTGGTGCCAGCCCTGGCTTCCATGTAGAATTCTCTCCTACAGAACTTCTGGCAGATGGTTCTCCAGCTTTTGTCTAAATGCCCCTCTGCCTTATGAGGCAAGCCATTTCCTTTTTCGACAGCTCAAGTTGTTATTGACTTCTTTAAACTGAGTCCAAATCTAACTCCTTCTCAATAGTCTTCTTTCTGACTTCTGGAGAGAGAGAGAGAGAGAGAGAGAATCTAACTATTCTTTCACATGGTGGCCTTCCAAATATTTGAACACATTTACTCTGTCTTCCTCTAATCTGACTCAAGCAGTATCATGCTCTGATCCTTCCTCTTACATATGTGAAATAATCCCCTAGCATTTTACTGCCCTATCACCCTTCTTCTAAATGCCCTTTTTCTTTAGCTATACATGGATATATTTTTATACATAGCACCTAAGGTTTGAAGCAGTATTCTTCTTACAACTCAACCAGAGAAGAGCAGAGTGTGTTACACTTCCCTGAGGAAACACTGTGCTTCTATTCACTCCACCTAAACGGGCTTTCAGAGCTACTACATTTTGTTAGTAACATTAACAGGCCATAGAGCTCCCAAATATGAACTTCTTCAAATCATGTGAACCTTACCTATCCTGTAACTGAACACCTGGATTTTATGTACAACTGTCCACAGAGAAGTCTCTCTAAGTTTTCACAAAACAGTTAACAATTTTTATATAACTAAATCCTCATCATTTTCTTGCTTGGAGCCATACAACAGCTTCCAAATACCATCACATTGGGGATTATGGTTTCAACATATAAATTTGGAGGGATACACATTCGGTCTCTAATACTACCTTTTCCAGCATCATCTCCTCCTGCTCCTTCATAGTGAACCCTTGTTCAAGCCTCAGTGAACTTGAAAACTCCTATCCTTTCAGGGTTTTGCCAAAGTTTGTGCCTCCTCTGTGAGTCATAGCATGGTGTGTACTTAGTTACCGGTGTATGAGTTTGGAGCCAAACAAACTTCAGTTCCTTTCTCTACCACATCCTAGCTTTGGAAACGTAGGCACATTTTTTTGATCCCTTTAATCTTTAGTTTCCTCATCTTAAAAATGAAGAAAATGTAATACTGCACAGGGTTATCATAAGGATTAAATAATATAACATGTATGGTGGACATCAGTCAGGTTTTCTGGTTACCTAGCATATTTTGAACACCTATACTGTGTATAGAGTGTCCAGTCTTATGAGTTCTGTCTATTCAAGTGAAAAAAAAAAAAAGAAACTCTCCAGCCTCCTTACAGCTGGGGCACAGGCATGTAACTGAGGCTCCAGCAACCACATTTACTCACCTACCCTAGACTTCAATCCTGAAGAGGTAGCTTGAAGAAGGATGCATATCATGCCAATTATTTTGTTGATGATGCTGTTAGAGACACATTGCATTTCAGTGGCTGAGTGGTAGCAAGACTGAATCCTGATGCAGCAGTATCAGTCACGGTGATGGCTGTATTCACTGGAGCCAGTTCTGCAGCAACGTTTTAGATATTGCTCCTAGAAATTCAGTCTCAAGCTTGGCTCTTCAGGCAAAAAACTGTACAATGTCTTTTATTAATATTTTTATATATATATTTATGATATACGTTTCATATATTCATATTTATCTTATATATAAAATATATCATATAATATGTTATAAATAATAAGATATATTTACATAAATATAAGATATATATGGTATTATTTGTATATAAGATATATATCATATTATTTATATAAGATAAGGTTTATACATATATATTAGAGGCGGGGTCTCATTCTGTCACTCAGGCTGGATAAAACTCCTTTTCTACATGATCATAGTCTGCCTCTGTTGCTTGCAACTATGACCCTTGACTGATGTAACAAGGTGTTTAAAATGGTGCTTTACATAAAGAAAGTGGACACAAAGTTCTTTCCTCTATGATGCTGGCCCAAGGCCAGTCATTCCTCAATGTTCCAGGTCACTTTGACATACCTCCAGTGGATGCCTACCACTGTGGAACTATGGGTATTTGCACTCATGTTTGTCAGTCCCTGGACTGGGCCTCATTGAGGGCAGGAATCCCATCTTATTCACTTCACATCTTCAGTGCCCAGCAAAGGGCCTGGCAAATTGTGAGTGTTCAATAAATGGAACTGAGTGCACTGTTCAATCGTGACTCTACCTGACTGTATTTCACTCAGTCCACAATCCATTTGATGTAATAAAATATCCTGAGAAATTTTGTCAAGTACTGAGCTGAAATAAGATTGCTAGGACTACAGCATTTCCGCCAAGCCAGCAACACACACACACACAAAAAAAAAAACAAAATGATGCCTGTTTGGCAAAATAGACTTTAAATACATACACACATATACACACACACACACATTTTTATTTCTCAACAAAACAAAATACATCCTCCTTGTAAGAAGATTGAGAAATTCAAAAAAGTATAGAGATGAAACAAACATTAGTTATAATCTTACTACCCAGATATAATCTGGTTTTCTTTGTATTCCCATTCAATCTTTTTTCTCAGATGTATTTTTGATAGCTGAGATCATAAAATTATATCTACAACTTTGCATTTTATATTTTACTTAAATTTTTATCATCAAGTTTTCTCAAGCCTCCAGGTGTTTTTTGCAAATATCATGATGTGTCATATAGATTACAAGGAGGATGTGTTTAATGGAATGATTTGCAAACTGCACTCTCAAAATCACAGAGTTCTTTGGAGTTCTCTCTGCAAGATCTATTGCAAAGAGCCCAGGAGGGGCTCAGTGGGTGGGCACACTCCAGACTTTGCCATCCTCAGAACAGATCTGCTAAGTGTCTTAAATATTAAGGTTCTAAGTAAGATTTTTTTACTTAGAAAGTAACAAAAGACTTGGAAAGACTTTCATTGGATTTTCTCAAAAGTTTGAAAATCTCTAATTATTCCAGCATTATTTAACATTCAGGTTATTTCTAGGTTTTTGATAATATAAATCAACTTATCACACTTACCTAATTTTTTTTTAATTTCCTTAATATAGAATCCTAAATTGTGAATTAATGAACCAAATCCGGAAATGTGAAGGCCCGCAGTATATATTTACGATTTTCTTTCCAGACAGTTATGCCGATTTATGTTCCTGCCAACTGTAAAACACAACCAAACTCTAGTACTATTGTAATCTTTTTCAGTCTTTTGCTATTTTCCTGCTTCTTTTTTCTTTTAAATTTATTTTTAATTGACAAATAAAAATTGTATATGTTTATTATGTACAACATGTTGCTTTGAAACATGTATATATTGTGGAATAGGCTAAATCGAGGTAATTAACATATGTATTACCTCACAAACACCATTTTTCAATTATGAGAATGCCAAAAATCTACCCTTTTAGCAATTTTCAAAAACATAATATGTTATTATTAATTATAGCCACTATGTTGAACAATATATCTCTTAATTTTATTCCCCTCATTTAACTAAAATTTTATGACTATTAAAAGGCAAAAGAACTTTAATTAATTTAATTTGCATTTAAATACTTTTTCCCATTAATTTTCCATGATGTCTTATTTATACATTAAAGTATATTTCTGAGTTTTTTTCTGATGTTCCAATGATCTTTGTGTCCAGTTTTGTCACACATTATTTCAGTTATTATAGCCTTGTAATATTTTTGCTTTTAGGAAACAGAAGTCTCATTCTATTTGTTTTTTGTAATTTTATTAACAAAATTGCTTTTGGATATTCTTAATACTCCTCTAGAAGAAATTTAAACTATTTTTTTCTGCAGAGGAAAAAAAGTCATTGAGATTTTCACTGAAGTAACATTAAAATACTAAATAAATTGTAAGAATTTACATCTTCTAAATGTTAGGTATTCTCATCCAATGGCATAGCATATTTTTTCAAGTACATAAGTCATCTTTTATATCCCTTATTAATATTTTGCTGTTTTACTTCTCTAGGTTCTAATTTATTTCTTATAAGCATGCACATATAGGTAGATTCCGTTTTGCTGCTGTTGTAAAGGGCATTGTTTCCATTATGACTTCCAGTTGTTCACTTCTGGTATATAAAAAAGCTACTGGTTTTTACACATTTATTTTATATCATAAATACTATAAATGATGTTTGCTGAAAAACTTTTTTGTGAACCTAAGTTCATTCATTATTTATTCACTGAGCATCCCCCTCTGCTAGACAGTATGAGTACTCGTATCCATCTACATTTTTTTCCTGCAGCTTTGTAAACCAGATGTTTTTAAAATGTACCTTAAAATTTTTTGCAAAATCAAGCTCTAATCTTGTTATGGCCTCCAGGCCAGGCCATTTCTATCTCAGTTCTAGGCTGTCTTTCCAGCTCATCCCATGCCATTTTCTTCCACACATCCTCTACCCCACCTACTCAGATGGACACCATAGTTCTTCATAACTCCATTATGCATTTTTGCCTGCCTCTGATGCCCTTTCCCTTGATTACTGGGGAATTCCTATTCATTATTTAAAGACTAACTGAAATAGTACCTCCTGTCTACAGCTACCCTGACCACACATTCAGACGGAATTAGTTTCTCTCTCATTTGTATTCACATAGCAGCATACACATGCCTCCAATATGATACAGGTCACATCATATTCTATTTATTTTTGCACATCTCTGTCTCCCCTTAAGAGACTGCGGCTTCCTTGAGAGCAGGATCAATATCTTACTCATCTTTGTACCCTCAGTAGACAATACTTTTTTAGAAAAGATAATCAGTTAATTTGTTATTTTATGATTTAAATAGAAATTAGTGATTTATTGTTTCTGGAACCTACCATTTTTTCCCACTTGGAATTGTGACATTCTCTCATTTCCATCCATGTGAGTGATCTGACATTCTCTATGATTTCCAAAAGATTATCATTCATAGCCCTGAGATCACATCTAAAATCTCTTCACTGGTCTATAAAATCAAGTGTCTGGAGCTAGAACTTAAACAATTTGGGTTCAAACTCTAAGTGTCTATTAATCCCCTGCATACACCTTTGGCTTAAGTTTCTTATTTGTGTTGCGGAATTTTATCTTTTTAATAGAAAGATCATCTTACTTGCTCTAAAATGGAAGGAAAATGGGAGTAAAAATCAATTAATTCAAGTATTTATTCAGTATATATTTATTAAAATATAATTCATGAGAATCATAGTCTATTTGGGGCAGTAGGTATAAGCACCAATGTAAAGGCAGAGTGTGACAAGAGCTATGCCAGAGGCATGGACATGGTGCCATGGGAAAAAACGACTGGTTTCCAGCTGGGAAAAAGATTTCTTGGAAGAGATAGATTAAGCTTAGGTTTGTAGGTTGGGGAAAGAATATTACAGGCAAAAGTAAAAGCCTTTCTTAACTGTAGTTCAAAACATAAAAGAATTTCTTTTAACAAGGACGTTTGTCAATTAATTAAATGGTGGTCAAATAACATTATAGGAAAAAACAAATATTCTTCCAATATTTTGTATTTTGTTTCTATAAATAACACCTACACCCACCCAGTTGCTCATCCTAAAGTTCATCCTCGACACCATCTTTCCGTTATCCCCAGTCTGCTGTCAATCACCAAGGCCCACTCAAACTAACTCCCAAATGTCTCTCAAATCTGCCGACTGTTTACGATACTCATTGCCAGCACCCAAAGACACCTCTTTCTCCTGAACTGCTGACATAGCCACCTAATCAATCTCCCAGATCCACTCTTGCTGACTTCAAGCCACTTTCCACGCTGAAATCATAGGTCTCTTTCAAAAGATGCAACTCATATCAACCCTTGTCTTAAAAACCCTTTGGTGGCTTCTCATTGTCCTTAAACACCGTGGGCTATTGTCTTTTCTTCTTTATATGGCTCGGGGGGTTTTTAATAAGTAAACTTAATTTTGTAAATACACAAGTTGTTTGGAAGTCCGTGAGTAATAGTGGAAAGATCCTATGATTTAAAGGCATAGGACCTAGGTTCATGTCAAAGTTCCATCACTTAAAAGATGTGTGACCTTGAGAAAGTTACTTAGCCTTTCTAATTGTTTTTCTCATCAGTAAAACGGATGTAATAACAATCCCCATATAACGTATTGGTACAAAGAATAAATGAAACAATATATGTAAACAAAAATTCTGCAACCTATAACTCATTATGTAAATGTTATAGAGTAACAATATGATCACCTAATAAGAAACATCTGCTAGCAGGTAAATGAAGAAAGCATTACTTAGGACATGAAAGAGTTAGCATGAGCAAATAGTTGGGAAGAGCCCCAAGTTCAAATACAGAAAAACATTTTTTAATGAATTACTTTTAATATACCAGAGATGAAGGAGTTCAAGACAATGAAAAAATTGACCCAAATGCTAAATATTTAAGGATGAGCAACATGAAACGTTAATCACTTACTTCTAAAGAACCTGAGATTGTACTATATTTTTTCTTCTTAATGTTTTTTTAATTTTACACCTTATTTGGAATATAGCACACTATTACTGATATTTTGGAATTACTTGTAAACATTTCAATATTATTGTCAGTATTGTGGGCAGGTGAGTATTATTTTTCTTTGAATGGGCTATTTTAAAACATTTACTGCATTTCTGACTATAATTTAGTAATGCCTGAGGACAGAGTTTTTTCCTACAGAACTAATCCCCAATTTAATAATGAAATTCAGCAAGGAAAATTTAGGGTTCCTTTAATGGAAATTAGTTTTATGGCTTCTACAGAAAATAGAAATGCATTTACCTCATCAAACAAGAGACAAGTGTACTTGGAAAACCTTTTCTCCGTGTGACATGAATACCAAGCAGGTTGAATTGATGAAGCAGCATTTAGCTAACCATGCTACTTTTCCTCTTTTATATTCTCTCTGCCTTTAATTCAGGTAACAGTGGGAAACTGGAACTTGGCCATTTTCCTGCACAGTCCTCTTAGGCAGAACCTTTTTCCACTGAGGTGACGGAGTTCCTCTGCTGCCATCTAGTGCTTCTTAGAAAGAGCTTTGCCAGTTTTAGTCGGATGAGTTGGTTTATATTTAGCTCCAAGTGTGGGATGGAGGGAAATGGGGGTGGGAGTGGCAGAAAACTAAAACTTTTTTAGACTTTTTTTTTTTAATCTATTGCATTAATCAGTAAGAGGTTCTGAGTCACAGAGAACATTTATGGGCTTCTGAGCTGGATGTTTTATTTGCCTTTTTATATGAGATACTCGAATACTATATAAGACCGGATATAATTTCAAGTTCAAAAGATTGATGAGAGAGGTTGGGGTGAGTAGCCTCTCATTTTTTAAATTATTCCATATAAGCATTTTTTAATGTACTGACATTCACAAAGCTGCTCAATCCAGAAACCTCGGAGACATCTTTGACATTTTCTTCTCCCTCATGCCTCCATCATCCATCCAACGCAATAACACATACACAATAACACACAAACACACACACACACACACACACAATCTCTAAAAACTGTGGATTCCAGCTCCTAAAAATCTCTCAAATCTATCCACTTTCTAGATTACCATTGACATTACACATGATATAACCTAAACATATTCATTAACATGAGTTGGAATCATCCTTTACCCTCCTAATTTATCTTCTCATATCTAATATTCATGCAGCAACCTGAAATAACGTTGTTTAAAAAAAGAAAAGAAAAACTAAATTTGATCCCTTGAAGTCCTGCTTAATATTCTTTAGTGATTTTCCTTTGATTTAAAGATAAATTCCAGACCTTTTAACATGACCTTAAAATCTTTATATGATCTGACCCCTGCCCAGCCCCCTAAGCTGATCTCCTGCCATTCTATATCTATTCCTGTGTCACTGACACCAATCCTCTCTGTTTATCCAAAGGACTAAGCTTCTTATAGCCTCAGGGCCTTTGAACATGCTGTGCCATGTGTCTATTCTGCAGTCTGTCTTCTCACTAATCACAAATCATCTTTATACTTTGTTACTTAAAATCTATTTCCAGGCTAGGTGGGATGGCTCATTCCTGTAATCCCAGCACTTTAGGAGGCTGAGGTGGGCAGATCACTTGAGGTCAGGAGTTCAAGACCAGCCTGGTCAAGATGGCGAAACCCTGTCTCTACTAAAATTACAAAAATTAGCCAGGTGTGGTGGCTCACACCTGTAATCTCAGCTGCTACTTGGGAGGCTGAGGCAGGAGAATTGCTTGAACCCAAAATCTGAAGGTTGCAGTGAGCCAAGATTGCACCACTGAGCTCCAGCCTGGGAGACAGAGTAGACTCCATCTAAAAACAAAACAAAACAAAAACAAAACAAAAAACAAAGAACTATCTCTAAGCTCAAATTTAAAGCCTACAAAGTCAGGTAACAAGTCTGTCTTATTCATTTCTATATTCAGGCCAAGATTGGCAATTAGTAAAAATTTGCTAAATGAGTTAAAGAATTCATTATTGCCACCTATAATTTTTGATTATTTTAAACACGCTTCTTGCTTAAAGAATAAGCTCCTCAAAGCAAACAGTCATCAAATTTTAATAAGACCTAAGGTTGGAGGCGGTGGCAGAGATGACTCAGACATGACTTGACAACGTAGTGGTGATAGAGCATGTAAACAAGTAACTGCAATACATTTAGAGGTGTCATGACACGCAATCTGAGCACACTTCTTTGAAAACAACAAGGAGGAAGGGTTCACTCAGCTTAATTGAATCTAGGTAGACATGTAAAAGAAGGTAAAATTTAAGCTGAAGTTTTGAAGAACAAGGAAGAATTCACAAGTAGCAAATGGGTGAAGGATGACTAAGGGGGTAAAGTTAGAGACATGAGAAATAATCAACGGTTTAACGTAGGAAGAGGATGGACAAATGTCTATTTCTCCACTGGAACCTCCATCCCAGTTAATTAAATGCGTAAACAGACATTTAATCAACACTTGTGATTTGACTTTTGGAGAATGGTGAGAAATGTGGGAGTAACAATATTTATGGTATCTTGGCAAAGTCAGAATAAGAGACTAAAGAGAACTAGCTTTCTTCCATCTTTAATATTCAACAACATTGAAACAATTATACTTGATACTACTCTAAGGAAACGCCAATATAAACATCATTGCCTGAGCTCCCCATGTGTTTGATCAAACAAGCCTACCTTTGAAACCTCTGTGAAGAAGGGTTGTAAAAGGTTGTGAGCTCCAGCTAAAGGTGTACTCACAAAATTAAACCTAAATTTTTTCCCCAGTGAACACCATTCTCTAGAGATATCTTCAAGTTGACACTCCTTTTCTCTCTAGTTTCCTGTATTTCTAGCCTGAGAGGATGGGAGAGTGGCATTCTCTTGGCTCTCTGCTAACACCCCTAAAGCAATCTTCAATCACCCTCCTTTGAAAGTCATGTCAGGTCTTTACAGCACCTTTTACTACTCTTTGGCATGCTTTTATCCAAGAGTAATAAATATCAGATTTCTCTATTCTTAACTATTATTTCCTAAATCAAAACATAAATATAGATTTAACCAATTAGCACTTAAGAAATCTAGTCTCACTCTAAATTTCTTTTGCTTAGAATTAAGTTCCAGAAAGCCAGTCCCTCATTGTTTCCTCAATTTTTGGAGAATTGAAAATGTCAACAAAGGAAGTCAAGTTATTTATATTTCAAAAAGAGAAATGTTTAGTACTACACATGCATTCTCAATTGTCTAAATAAGATACAAGAAAAAAAGGCACATAATTGCTGTTTATAGGGAAAAAATTGGAGGAAGAGACCATGTCTATGCAAAGTTTCTCTCTCTAAAGTAGCAAATTAAGCTCCTAGGAGTAGGCAAGAATCAAGAACAAATTGCAAAAGTGTGATGTTTCACTTATGTAATGATTTTAAGTAAACAGAAAACAATTGAAAGTCATAGCTATGGGTATCTTAGGTAAAGAACTTCTACTGTTTTCATAGTTAGGACTCACCATTCTTTTGTATGATTTGGTTCTTGCTTCCATGCATCCTGTTAATATTAGTAAAATTATTAGAGGAAGGATTATATATATTGTACTGAAGACACACTATCACATTAACATTGTGTTTATGTGTGTGTGAGAATTATATTTCTGTGCGTAAGAACTTTAGGGCAGGATTCATTATTCCTGCTCTGATATTGACACCCTCTCTTTCAATAGAAATGGACCTTTTACAATATTGAATGGATCTCGGAGAAGACACTGAAGGAGGCTATAGCTCTCCAGGACTGAGAGAACAACTTAGCACATGGGATAGGATTGGACTGAATGTCACAGGCATGGGTTCTCAGCCCAACCCTGCCCCAACTGACTATAAGGCTTTGGACAAGTCCCTTGAGAAATGGAGTCTGGGCCTAGAAGGAGAAGATGGCTCCAAGAGTCCTTCCAGCCTCAAATTACCAGGCTATTCTTCCAATATTTAGGCCAGAAATACTTCAGTTTTCAAGATTTAACTTTCAGCTGGAATCGATGACTAAAATGAAGGAGCACTTTAATGATTTAAGAAGCTATTCAGTTGTCATAAAAAAGTAATTTTGTTTCTTCCAAAGCTCCAGATTAGTATGGAGATTTTTCTGCTGAGTCTTATTTTTAAAAGGCATTATGCGCATCAAGACTGACATAGCCATAAGGAATTGTAGAAATTTTAATATCTGTTGATGTGGATGAGAAACTAAAATTTCCATATTTAAAACTGTCATTTGACTTTTAAATGGATCACATTAAATTACTGTCAGAAATGTTCAATATTTTCTCATCTATATATGATTGTTTCTTGGTAGATGAAAGCTGCAATCTGGTTTCTTTGGCTACATGGCGATTTTTTCAATTTGTCCCCAAACTTGCTACCAAGCTTGTCCCCAAAGCAAGAGGATGAGATTAAGTGATTGTGTGGTGTGTGTACTAGTGTGTGTGTGTGTGTGTGAGAGAGAGAGAGAGAAAGAGAAATAGAGAGAGGGAGAGAGAGAGAGAGAGAAATAGCAGCAGCAAGGTAAGATAATATCTCAGAAAGGTGTATTCTATTTGTTTGTTTTTGTTTTTATGAAAAAGGTATATTTTTAAAATAAGATTATTTCCCAAAACTATATGAGTTTTTTAAATGACACACATAAGGAGAATATTTAAAATAAGAAGCCCAATCATATTTTGTTCAAAGACCTTCCAGTTGTATTTTCATATATTTATAATATAGCAATTGGGATTCAGGGAGTCAGGATTTTTTTTTTTTTTTCCACCCAACGTTATGAGAAAAAGTGAGAAATACATAATCCTACCTTAGCCCTCTTAGGCCAAATACAAAAAAACAGAAAAAATATATAAATGAGTTAAAATCTTTCTAATTTCTGCTCAGAATGCAGTGTTCTGTGAAAGAGATGTAGGACTTAGGCGGGAAATATTATTTTTGGAGAACTGTAGAGGTAATTTGTAAATCAAAGCAGATGTTACTTATACTTTGTCTCTTTTTTTGTTACCATCCCTTTCTCCAACAGATCCAAGCATAATTGTCAGCACATACTAGGTTTAAATATTTCTTGATTGAGGGCTTGCTAAAAGTAATAAATATCCAAATTTAATTAGCAATAAGTAATTTATCTAAATATCCAGCTAGAGAGAAGAGAAGTACAATAATTCTTTCAAGAGAGGAAGGAAGGAAGGAAGGAAGGAAGGAAGGAAGGAAGGAAGGAAGGAAGGAAGGGAGGGAAGGAGGGAGGGAGGGAGGGAGAAAGGAGGGAGAGGGAGGAAGAAGGAAAAATATCTCCATCTAATTAGGAAAAAAATAAACCTGGGTAGCTTCTATGTTCTTAGATTAGAGAAGGAAAATGGAAGTAAAGGAATTAACTTTAATTGAACCTCTATTGTGTACCAGACACTCTGCTAGGTTTTTGGATTTTTAAAAATTTGATCTATAGCTAGCTATTTCTATCTTCTCTCTGATGTAAGGATACCTTAGAGAAATAGAAATCAGAGAGCAGAAAAGGGAAATTATTAAGTTAATATCAGAACCTACAGAAGTCTTACCACTTACCAAATCAGAATCCTCAAGTTGTGGATAATTTTCTAGAGATTTTTGGCACCAAAGTAAACTTTAAGTGTCTGATAAAACATTATTTAGTTAATTAATCATATAATTAAGCTTTGAAGTTAATAGTAAGTACAGCCTATACATTTTTCTTAAATGTTTAATTATTTAAAAGATTATCTTTGCTAGTAACTTTTAAGGCCTAATTATTTTTATCAAGTTTTGAGAAATGTAAAATGTTAAAAAGAATTGTAAAGGAATATCAAAGGAAAACAGTAGGTTATAAAAGACTATGTATTCATTAAAAGCTTGATAATTCTTGCCCCTGTCTGGTAGGATATTCGGTAATTTAAATTTATTTCATTTGCATATCTGTGTTTTACAATAACTATATAATGCTTGGGTAAATAAAAATCATAGTTTAAAAAAACAAATGGAATTGAGAGGCAACAGAGAGAGAAAAAATGGCATCTAGTTTTATTCCTTCCATGGTCTAGGGTTTTAACAAAAAGATTGAATAAAACTGCAAAAAATTCCTGAGACAAAACACACAGGGCTTTTGAGTGCAGGAGAACATGAAAGAAGAAGACACACAAAAACAGCCAAATGTTTCAATAAGCTGTCCTGCCACACTAAAAAATGGGCAGCAGCAGAGGTTGCCACATCATCTACAGGCAAAGAGGACGAACAACCATTGGGATTATTCTAACCAAATTTTTCATGAAATCCTCTGTTTTAGCTGGCTTAAGTGTAGCAAATGTGTCTGAGCCTTTGTTTCAGAGTATTTATACTCCCTAATTTTTATAGCTCTTTCCACATCTTTACATGCAATAACTTCATTGATGATGTCATACTGGTCTTCCTCAGTTTCTACAAATACAGCCAGCTCTTTCTCACAACATGGCATTTGCACATGCCATTCCATCTGGAACAATCCATTCTCCCATCCTCTTCAGTGTTTTTCCACAGCAAGCTCCCAGTCAGTCTCAGGTCTTAACTAACATGTCACCTCCTCTGAGATTTTACTTATCACCCTACTCCGGACCTAAGGCAGTCACACCACTATACACCCTCCACTACCCTCAACTTTGCTTCCCTAACTTAACTCCTGCATCATTGCCTTCATAACCCTTAGCACAATTTGAAATGACTTTGTTTGTTTGTTTGTTTCTGTCTTCCTCATTGGGATGCAAAGTCCATGAGGTCAAGAACACATTTGTCATCACAGTTGTGTTTCCAGTAGACCTATAGTTGACACTCAACAAATATTTGGGAAATAAATGAATAGTCTCGTAGTAACCTAGCGCAGTACACAGAGCAGGAATTATTATCCCCATTTCATAGGTAAGAAAATCTCAGAGGTGCTTCAAGGACTTGCCCCAAAACACACTATCAGGAACATAACTTCGGTCTTTTTCCTCAAGTTCAAGATTTGAGTCAGCCTTCTAGCTAGGTGACACTGGGCACGTTACATAACCTCCATGTTTCTGTTTCTCCATCTGAAAAATAAGAAATAAAATAGAAACCTACTTCTCGGTTGTTACGAGGATTAAACAAGACTTAGAATGTATTTCCATTGGGAAATACTCAATTTCACAGAAAAATATAACAGTCTGATACCATATCACAGATCTTGATGAAGGCAATAGTATTGTACTCATATATATAGATGGGCTGCACTTAGGAGAATCGAGAAGTTTTGTGGCATAGGGATTTTTTTTTTTTAACAGTGAAAGGCTGAGATGTCAAAGGCAAGTGAGCACCTCACAATTTTGCATCGGGGTGGCTGTCTACCAATCATAACCTAGGTCCCTTTTTGGACCCATGGAAGTTGGCTTGTTTTACAAATCTTGAAAATTCACTTATGAACATCAGAGGTTGCTAGTTATGGCCTGAACTAAGAAAAGGCTGTATTTTCTTGAGCCTTAATTTGTGGAATTACAAGACATGATTTTGCTTCATTCGGTAGCACAGGCTCCGACCACTAGAGGGAACTGCTCCATCAGTTGTATGAGACTCCAGGCTTCCGCATTCCAGTGGCTATGACTATGGAGTATTGTTTCGCAGCAATTTCCTCAGAAACGTAATTGGTCATTGACCCAATTATCTCTCCTTCATGACTTGCAGAATATACTTTCTTGGCCTCAGAGTTGTAAGGATGGAAACAAACACTCCTGTTTCTGAACCAGAGTGAGTTCTCAGAGTCTTGGTTTTCTTTCTGCAGCCTGTCTGCCTCCTAAGCAGCTGAGATTGTTTCCCTACTAAACATGAGTGATAAGCTGACTGCGAACTCACAGATAATTCTACCAGTAAGCAAGTCAGAAGGATAACCCCCTTCCCCTCTCTCCCCAAAATATTCGTTTCCAAAACACTCACTGAGTATCGCCCCAGTCATTTACCATCGGTAAAGTGGCTGCTTGGGCCCTGTGCCAACCAAGACCCTAGCCTCAAGTACATGCAGAGTAGAAAGTAATTTACGAAACTGGCATCCCCAATGAGTAAGGAAGAGCAAAAATGAATAAAATATCTTTAGAAAAATTAAAATGTTCCAATCGGCTTGTGTGAGTAGTTTGTACTCCCAGGAATTCTCTGCTCTCTTCAGTCCTTCAAAGCTCTGTCCACAAACTTAGAAGAAACCAATATTATGGGTGAGAGTGGAGGCGACTTTAAAACACCTACAGATCATGGAAGAGAAAAAGTATCTACCTATCCTGGAAGTTTTAAGATGTATGAATCTTCAGTACATATCAGAAGTTCATTAATTCCTTATTTTAAACTCATGTCTTATTCATTCATTCAGCAAAATTAAATACCTTCTACTTACCAAAACTGTTCTAAGAAGCATGTATGGGCAACAGGTAATTAGAATAAGGTAATTAAGAATAATTATTGCTTTATCACATCTTTTTACCTTTGTTAATTAACTGTTTTATTTGAGATCATTGTGGATTTACATTCAGTTGTAAGAAATAATACAGGGATCCCATGTACCCTTTCCCCAGATTCCTCCAGTAGTAGCATCTTGCAAAACTATGGCACAATGGAACAACCAGTATATTGACATTATCCAGTCAAAATAGAGATATCTCCATCAACGCAGGGATCTCTCATGGTGCTCTTTTATAGAAACACACATCTCCCATCTCCTCACCCCATATCTGGTCTTAACCCCTAGTAACCACTAATCTATTCTCCATTTCTGTAATTTTGTTGTTTTGAGATTATTCTATAAGTGAAACCATGCATTATTGGTTTTTTTCACTCAGCGTGATTCTCTAGAGATTCACCCAAGTTTTTGTATGTATCAATATTCCATTCCTTTTTGTTGCTGAGTAATAGTCTAGGGTATGGATGTACCATAGTTTGTTTAACTAATTATCACTGAAGGACACTTAGATTGTTTCTAGTTTTATGCATTACAAACAAAGAGCTATAAACATTCATGCACCGTATTTCGTGTGAACATAAGTTTTTATTTTTCTGCAATAAATGTCCAAGAGTGTAATTGCTGGGTCATATAATTGTTGCATATTTAATATTTTCAGAAATTGCCAAACTGTTTTTCAGAGAGGCTGTACCACTTTTATTCCCACCAGCAATGTATGAATGACCCAGTTTCTCTGCATCCTTGCTAGTTTTTGGTGTTGTCATTACTTTTTATTTTAACCATTCTGGTAGATGTCTAGTGATACCTCATCGTGGTTTTAATTTGCATTTCCCTGATTGCTAATGATCTTGAACATCTTTTCCTGTGCTTAATTGCCATCTGTATATGTTTTTCAATGAAATGTCTCTTCACGTTTTTTACTCATTTTCTAATCAGTTGTTTTGGTGCTGGTTTTTTTTAATTGAGTTTTGAGAATTCTGTAGTTCTATTAGTTCATTCACACACTGCTAATAAAGACATACCTAAGACTGGGTAATTTATAAAGGAAGGAAGTTTAATTGACTCACAGGTCAGCATGACTTGGGAGGCCTCGGAAAACTTACAATCATGGTGGAAGGGGAAGCAAACATGTCCTTCCTCACATGGTGAAGCCAAGCAAAAGAGGGAAAAGGCCCTCATAAAATGATCAGCTCTCACAAGAATTCACTCACTGTCAAGAGAACAGCATGAGAGTAACTGCCCCCATGATTAAATTACCTCCCACCGGGTCCCTCCCACAACACATGGGGATTATGAAAATTACAATTCAGAGTGAGATTTGGGTGGAGGCACAGCCAAACCTTATCATTCTGTCCTATCCCCTCCCAAATCTCATGGCCTCACATTTCAAACACAGTAATACCTTTCCAACAGTCCCCCAAAGTCTTGACTCATTCCAGCATTAATTCAAAAGTCCAAGTTCAAAGTCTCACCTGAGACAAAGCAAGTCCCTTCCACCTATGAGCCTGTAAAATCAAAAGTAAGTTAGTTGCTTCCTAGATACAATCAGGGTACAGGTATTGGGTAAATACATCTGTTCCAAACGGGAGAAACTGGCCAAAACAAAAGGACTGCAGGCCACATGCAAGTCTGAAATCTAATAAGGCAGTCATTAAACCTTAAAGTTTCAAAATGATCTCCTTTGACATCATGTTTCACATCTAGTTCACACTGATACAAAAGGTGGGCTCCCATGGCCCTGGGCAGCTCTACCCCTGTGGCTTTGCAGGGTACAGTTCCCCTCCTGGCTGCTTTCACAGCTGGTATTGAGTGTCTGTGGCTTTTCCTGGCACATGATGCAAACTGTTGGTGGGTCTATTACACCATTCTCAGGTCTGGAAGATGGTGGCCCTCTTCCCACAGCTCCACTATGCACTATGCAGTGGAACTTTGTATGGGAGCTCTATCCTCACATTTCCCTTCCATACTGCCCAGCAGAGGGTCTCCATGAGGTCTCCACCTCTGCAACAGACTTCTGCCTGGAGATCCAGGCATTTCCATACATCCTCTGAAATCTAGACAGAGGTTCCCAAACTTCATTTCTTGTCTTCTGCACACCAACAGGACCAACACGATGTGGAAGTAGCCAAGGCCTCCTGGGACTTGCACCCTCTGAAGCAACAGCCTGAGCTGTACCTTGGCCCCTTTTAGCCATGGCCGAAGCAGCTGGGATGCAGGGTACCAAGTCCAGAGGCTCCACACAGCAGTGGGAGGCCTGTGTGGAGTGGAATGTAATATTTTTGTAGATCCTTTGGGATTTTCTACAAAGACTCTCAGGTCATTTGCAAGTAGGAGCAGTTTTACTTTTTCCATCCTAATCTGTATGTGATGTATTTTCTTTTCATACCTTATTGCACTGTCTAAAACTTCCACTACTATGTTGAATAAATGTGATGAGAGGGAACATCCTGACCTTGTTCCTGACATAGGGGAAAAGCGTTCAATTTTTTACCATTAAATATAACATTAGCTGTTGTGTTTAAGTAGACGTTCTTTATCAAACTGAGGAAGTTTCCCCCCTACTTCTATTTTTCCAAGAGTTTTTAAAATCATGGATTAAATTCAAACTTTGTCACATGATTTTTCTGAATCAATTAATGTGATCATGTGGTTTTTCTTCTTTAACCTGTTAACATGCTTATATTGATTGATTTTGAAATATTGAACAGCTTTGCATTCCTGGAATAAACTCCATTTGCTCATAGTGTATAATTCTTTTTTTACATAGCTGAATCATATTTTAAGTGTTTTCAGAGAATTTCTGCATCTATATTCATGAAGGATATACAGGTCCATAATTTTCTTCGTACTATCTTTGTCTAGTTTGGGTGTCAGGTTAATACTAGCTTCACAAATTAATTGAGAAATTTTTCTTCTCTTTCATATTCTAGAAGAGATTGTTTAAAATTTGTGTTAATCCTTCTTTAAATGTAGAGTTACAAATAACTCTATACATATAAATTTGCAAACAGATGAACGGATCAATTTCTTGAATAGTACAACTACACAATTAATCTAATATAAAGTAAATAATTTGAATAGCCCTATCAATATTAAAGAAATTAAATTCATAATTATAAAACATCCCAAAACATAAATCTCCAGGTCCGGATGGCTTCATGGGATAATTCTACCAAATGTTAAAGAAAAATTAAGGCTGATTCTACACAACCTCTTCAAGAACAGAGGAGGAAGAACTTTCCAATTCATTTTATGAAGCTAATATTACCGTATAATACGTATTAGGTCTTCATCGCCCTTTCGTGGCATACAACTCCTAAAATCCTTGGAACCTCCAAAGTGCTGTGTATTTGTGTGTTAATGTTAACTCATACTTTCAGGATGGGGCTGGTTGTCAGAAAGACACAGGTATGATTAAAGGATTGGGACTTTCAGTCCCAGCCCCCAACATCCAGAAGGGGAGAGGGGCTGAAGGTTAAGTTGATCATCATTGGCCAATGGTCTAATCAATCGTGCCTACATAATGAAGCCTCCATAGAAACACCAAGAAGGCAGGGTTCAGTGAGCCTCTGAATAGTCTACTACATGGAGGTTCCTTGAGGGTGGCATGCCCAGGGAGAGCATGGAAGCTTCATGCTCCTTCTCATATGCCTTGCCCTGTGCATCTCTTCATCTGTATCTTTTGTAGCATCCTTTATAATAAACCAGCAAATGTGTTTCCCTAAGTTCTGTGAGCCACTCCAACAAATTAATCAAACCCAAATAGGGTGTTGTGGGAACCCCAACTTGAAGCTGGTAAGTCAGAAGTTCTGGAGGCATGGACTGGTGACTGGTGTCTGGAGTGACAGCAGTCATTATTGCAGTTCATTATTGCTATAAATTTACCACTCATTGTTTTAGTTGTGTCCCACATATTTTGAAATGTTGTATCTTATTTTTATTCAGTTTGTAGAAGGAAAATCAATCTCAGAACCCCAAACTCACTAAGCCAAAGGGAAAAGTCAAGCTGAGAATTGGGTTATGCAAATCTGCCCACCATTTGGTTCCTGAATAGGATAGCTACAAAGATGAAAAGCTACATACCTCCTTCACCAAGATCTTTATCCTAAAACAGTTCTGCAGAATTTCACCCTGGCAATGTAAATTGATAGCTTATTTTCACAGGTGCAGGACAAAGGACAGAACTAAAAGTCATCCGTCCACTCACCTGAAACAAACATGAATCTGATTGCTTCCTCTACCCTATTATTTACATGATCCTATGTAAAAATGCAGATTCTCTGAGCCAGATGAAGGCATAAGTGACTATTCCTCTACTCCCCTGTCACATGTAAATTATATATTCCATGAAAGACTGATCAAAGACTCAAAAGTGTAACCATCTGTCTTTTATATATCCATACCTTTCGAATAGTTTCTACCCCTGTCCTCGATATCCGCTCTTTCCCCTTTAAATATCAAAGCCTTTGGAGAAAGGCACAGACCTGTACCCTGAGCATACATCCTTAACTTTGGCAAATAAACCTCCAAAAATGATTTAGACTCACCTCAATCATTTTCATTGATTTACAAGTTCAATGTATTTTTTAATATGTGTTGTCTTAACACTTTCTCTGTGACCCATTGTCTCTGTGCCCAAATTGTCTGTGACTCATTTTGGGCTGCAATAACAATTATACTATAGACTGTGTGACTTAAAAAACAAACATTTAATTCTCAGAATTCTGGAAGCTAGGAAGTCCAAGTTCAAGGTGCTGGTAGATCCTACATCTGGTGAGGGCCACCTTCTGGTTTGCAGATGGCAGCCTCTTTTTTGTATTTTCACATGCCAGAGAGCAGAAAGGGAAGCACAAGCTCTCTCCTTTCTCTTCTCCACACTTACGACCTAATTATCTACCAAAGACCTCATCTCCAAACACCATCACATGGTGATTAGGCTTCAATATACAAATCGGGAGTTAGGGGTGGCTCACAGTCAGTCCACAACACTCCTGAATTATGTGGAAGTGTGCTAGCTTCCAAGTATTTAAAGATTCACCTGTTATTTTGTTCTGCTACTAATTTTTCATTCTGTTGTGGTCATAGAACACACTTTGTATGATTTCAATCATTTTAAATTTGTCAAGGCTTGTTCTATAATACAGAGTATAATCTATCTTTGTACATCTTCTATGGGACATGTGGGCCCTTGCATAGAAGGTATATTCACAGTTGTTGGGTGGTGTGTTCTGTGAAAGTTAAGTTAGATCCTGTTGATTAACAATATCATTGAGTTTTTCCTATAGCCTTGTAATTTTTGTTAATTCTTGCTACTTGTTGTTTCTCTACTCCTAGCAGTCTTAGAATCTCTGCCTTAGAAGCAGGGAAGAAATCGTGAATATTCAGTCTTTTTTTTTTTTTTTTTTTTTTTTTTTGAGATGGTGTCTCCCTCTATCGCCCAGGCCGGAATGCAGTAGAATGCAGTGGTGCAATCTTTGCTCACTGCAACCTCCACCACCTGGGTTCAAGTGATTCTCCTGCCTCAGCCTCCCCAGTAGCTGGGACTACAGGTGTATGCCACCACACCTGGCTGATTTTTGTATTTTTGTAGAGATGGAGTCTAGCCATGTTGGCCAGGCTGGTCTCAAACTCCTGACCTCAAGTGATCCATCCACCTCAGCCTCCCAAAGTGCTGGGATTACAGGCGCGAGCCACCACACCCTTCCCAACCTTCTAACTCCTTAAATTAGCTAATGATGTATATTTCAAAGACAAGAAAACTAAATCTTTTATTACTCATTTGCAAGAGCCAAATTTCATTAAGAGGAGGAAAAATACTTTTATAGATTTCAAAGAGTTAAACCATAGGGGATTTGAGTGCAGAATGGTTAGTGTAAGACACTGAAAGACAGGATATGTGATATGATATGGATATTACATCCCACTAAACAAGATAAAGCATTCCTCCCAGACGTGAGGGAGGCGGGAGACAGACAGACATAGGTGAGTATCCAACCCCCCAGGATTGAGACCCTTAGTGAAAAGTGTAAACCTCTAGGTAGGTTTGAGGACCTGAGGACAGAAGAGTATGTTTTATACTAAGAAAAAAAGATTCATTAAAAACGAGCTTGCTGTGTGCCATAAGCCATCATAGGATAGATTCAGGGAAGTAGAAATCAAAGTATAGCATACTTAATCAGAGAGCCTTAGTGTTCCTGGCTTCATAGTAGCTCCTATCCAGCAGTTCCTGCATGCTGTAGGGGGCAGAAAACAAAGAAGGGGAGAGAATGAGGAGGGCCCAGAGTACAAGGACCTGAAGATCAGACAGCATGGCTACACCTAATGGTACCAGCAGCAGAGGCTGGTGCAAGTCAGATGGATGAGCAGGGACTGCCAATACAAGCAGAAAACGACCAGCAGGATGAGATACTTAAGTAGAGGCTAATGCAGGCCAGCTCGCCACTCTTGCCAACCTCCTGTATAAGCTTCCACTTGTACCCAGAAGCCATAATAAGTGGTATAGACAGGAGACAGGGAAATAATGCACAAAAGAGGGTGGTTCCCAGCAAAGGCCCCACTTTCAAGCAAGCCTGGAAACCTACAGCCCTAGATGAGAACAGGCATTCCTGTTTTCGTGCCCAAAAGTTGCCTTTTGGCCCACGATGCACCCCTATCCTATACACATATAAACCCCAAACCCCAGGCTCCACAAGCCAATGAACAGAAGAGCAGAAGAACGGAAGGACAGCATGGCAGAAAAAAAAAAAAAAGGAGCATCTGAATGCCAAGAGGAGATCAGCTGGGAATGGTCGGAGAGGAGATCGGACACTGGACACCCAAACTTCAGGGGAAGATCATCTTCTCACTTCATCCCCCTTCTAGCTCCCCATCCATCCCACTGAGCGCCACCTCCACCACTCAGCAAAACCCCTGCACTCATCCTTCAGGTTTATGCATGACCTGATTCTTCCTGAACACCAGACAAGACCTAGGTACCAAGAGGGCACTGAGCTGGTTAACACTTAAGCCATCCGTGGACAGCAAGGCTAAAAGAGCGCACTGTAACACATGCCCACTTGGGCTTTGGAAGTCACAGGATCCCACCCATAGATGCTGCCATGGAGCCTGGGCCTAGGGATGCTCGCTACAGCTCCTGCACCTGCCCATCTGCATGCTCCCCCTCCTGTAAGGAGTTTGAGCATGCACAGTGGCCAAACAGACAAGCTACACCCCTGTCGCATGCCCTACTAGCGGGGTCAGGGAACTCTCCCATTTCATCAGCAGTAAAGCAGCACAAAAAGGAGGAGGGGAACATCCAGGAGAGTAGAGGCAAGGAGTTAGAGGGGCCCTTGAGAGAAAAGGACACTTCTGACAACCTGAATTTTGAATCAACAAAATTTAAATTCTGGGTAATTACACCAAAAGGCTAAATTCTAAACCAGAAGAAAATCAAAGTGACAAAGCTAGTTTGTTTGTTCTTTGTTTACTTGATTTGATTTCTTTTTTTTTTTTTTTTTTTTTTCCTCTCTCTCTCTCTCACTGTTATTGAAATACGGCCGGGCGCGGTGGCTCAAGCCTGTAATCCCAGCACTTTGGGAGGCCGAGACGGGCGGATCACGAGGTCAGGAGATCGAGACCATCCTGGCTAACACGGTGAAACCCCGTCTCTACTAAAAAATACAAAAAACTAGCC
>NC_045446.1:99675252-99679802 GCF_002776525.5 Piliocolobus tephrosceles
CAAAAAAAAAAAAAAAAAAAAAAAAAAAAAAAAAAAAAAGAAATAGGGGCTATTTGAATTCAGCTGTAGAGGTGTTAAAAAAAAGAATCACGTTTATATGTGTGGGGTTTGCAGGGTATGTAACTACGCTGCTTGAAGTTTTGGTCCCAGAAGGGTCTTCAAAGGGCATTTAATTCACATTGTACTGAGAGGAAATAGATGAAGAAATGGGAAGTGATTATCTCGGGACCCCAAAGCCAGTCACTAAAAGGGCCAGAACAAGATTGCACATTTCCAAGGCACCCAGACGTGAGCTTTCAAAATCAAGGGCCACTTTCAACCATAGTCATTGATGATGAAAACCATGGGTTCAATAGATGTTGCTGCTTCAGATTTATAAGCACACACAAAACTCTTGTACCTCTGGAGCGAACCCACCAGCCATCAATGGCTGCATGAGGCCTTTCCCCCAGCTCTTTGCTCTCAACGGTAATTCCCTTTGCTGTAACTTTCTGTTTTCTGCAGTGCCAGCCAGTTGTGACTGGTCGTGGCATCTCTAACAAAACAAACTGGATGTTGTTGTAAAGTCCCATGGCTGCATTTCAGAGCTAAAAATAGGACTATGCTATATCATCTGATATTTTCAGATGATCAGCTACACCACTCCCCTCCTTTCTGGAACTAACAGAGGTAAGTGGATTTTAAAATTTTTTTCTTTGAATAGCTCAATTTAGAGAACAATAGAGCCATTACATAAGCATACTTAATTTCAGCTCTACACACTTAGCCCATTACCCCAACCCACTTTCCCCTCATTTCATGGGCTACTAAAAATATTGAACTAAATAGTGTGACCCACCTGGAAATGAGTGTGTCCACTGTTTAGCCTGAATGAGTGCTTGTGTGTGTTAAAGGAAACCGGTGCCTTCCAGGTGTTACCTCACATTTGGTTTCATTTTACTTTTCTCTAGTCATATGCCTTTGCCCTGAATTCTATGCCTATTTTTACATTTTATTTTGCAGAAATTATGTATTTTTGTAATGCAGTTTATAAAAAAAGATAAGAATATTAATCAGTCAATGTGCTTACTTTCATCAGCTTCAGTCAAACTTCTATTTACCCATCTTCAAATTATTTGCTCAAATTCTATCTGCAAGGCAAAATGAAATTAAATAAGGAAAGAATCCTGCTACTGAGGATTAAAAGCACCTTTGACATAATAACTAATGAATTTTGCAGACTGGCTGTGAACGTGGCTGACAGCATCAAATAGATATGCTAGTGGTGAATTTTTGCTCTGTCCATGTGAATACAATCTCAATTTAAGATCACAATAAAATTTGAAACAGTGAAGCAAGAGTGAGATTTAACCTCATTAAAATCAGGGAGCACATCTTCTTTTAATAAGTGTTTCAAACTTGTTTACGTATAGACTCACCCAGGCAAAGTAACCACGATAACTGTTTTTAAAGTGAAATACATTAATATGTTACCTACTCTACAAAAACAAGAACCTTAAGAAGCAAAATAATAATCATCATTTGAAATATGAATAGTTACCTGAAAACCTACAGCAATCCAAAGCCAAATTTAAGATGAACAAACTTAAGATGTCCAAAATTTAAGTTGAGACAGCTCTTTGATCTTGGCAAGCTACAAAATAAATACAAGTTCCCTTCCCTTTATGTCAAACACACAATTTAGAGGTGGGCTCACTTGGACAATATTTGTACTAAGATATATAACGTCATCTAGAATATAAGTCAGAGTACCCAGCTATTTCTCTCTTTTGCGAGTATTCACTTTAAAATTACAAGTTCCAATTCACTTTTAGGTTTCAAATGATCTAAACTGTATCTGTTTTTAAAATGCCTACATTCCTTGGCTTTTTCTTAATCAAGGAAGTGAATAGGTATCTTAGCAAGAGATGTCGTGGGGAAGATTGCAAGCATTGTACTATGCATTGCTGAATGGGTTCAGAAAAGTTTATATTATCATAAAAACAAATTGACATCAATAGCATAATTGCTGCATGAATAATCTTAGAACAAGTGAGACCTTTCAAGGCTTTTTTTATTGTAAGCAATCATTATGCTCATCACATAAAACAAATGCCTTCTGGGAATTTTTTAAATAAGACTCAGCTTTCTCTAGCTTGCATTTCTTGGTTTCAACATGAGATATCTAAAAGATGAAAGAAGCTGTTCTGGCTACAGGCATAATATTGTGTGTAGCCATGGGTGATTTATGCAGTAAATTAAGGGAAAAAGTTGCACATGTAATGAGATACTGGTGAGCAAGTTCTCATTACCATCATAATATTTGGCACCAAAATTTAATAACTCTTTTTGCATGTGAATGCCAAAGAGCATTTTAACATTAATTAAAAGCCCATAATCATGCTGGATGAAAGAGAGAATGTTAACCCAACTTTACATATGAGATACGGAGTCACAGAGATTAAGAAAATGACCCAGGCAGATTTTTTAAATTATTCATAATGCCACAATATGTCGAGAGGGAATATGAGAGGGAAATCGGCATAGACTCCCACAACTACTGCTGTTCTCATCCTTGCCTTGTATGGAACAGAAGCCTGGTAATTAGGGCTTCTGATTTCTACAGCTGTTCCCACTCCCTTTTCTGCCCTGAATTCCCTCAGCACTAATGAATTCAGTATTAATTTGCAATCGATGATTGAGAAAATAAAAAGCTGTCTTTAACTCCTTTAGGGCAGAAAACAGTTCTTTAATTTTCTCTGAATTTCTCCACATTTCTCCGGTTCAGCTTCATGAAATGTGCAAGCAAAGAGTTCCTGGGTTGAGCAAACTTAAAGGGGCTTCTTCACTCCAAAAATTCTCAGAGCCTTGACTATACTGATGTACATTGCAAAACTCCAAGGAAGAAATATTACTTGCAGATTTATGTGACCACAAAATCTCCATTTAATGGATGTGGTAGGCAGAATAATGCTCTCCCAAAGATGTCCATTTCCTAATCCCCGGAACTTTACAAGGCAAAGGGGATGGAACTTTACAATGCAAAGGGGAATTACGGTAGCAAATGGAATTAAGGTTGCTAATCAGCCAATCTTAAAATGGTGAGGTTATCCTGGATTATCTGTGTGAACCCAATAAAATCACAAAGGTCCTTAAAACTAGAACCGGAAGGCAGAAGACAGTGTCAGAGCAATGCAGCATGAGAAACACCTGACCAGTCATTGCTGGCTCTGAAGATGTCGGGAGGCAGAGGAGTATGAGAAGCTGCAGAACTGGAAAAGAGAAGAATTCTCTCCTCCAGCCTCCCAAAGGAATGCAACACTGCTGATACTTTTATTTTAACCCAGTGAGACCTCTTTCAGATTTTTACCTCCAGAACTGTAAGATAATAAATTTGTGTTGTATTAAGCCACCAAGTTTGTTGTAATTTATGACAGCAGCCATAAGAAACTAATACAGTGGGGCCCATTACTGTCCTACTAATACCTTCCAGAATTATAGTTCTGTGTTACAATTTTTTAGAGAAATGCTATTCCCCCTGTAACAGGGGCCCACATCAGATTGTCAATCAATAAATATTATAGACTGAATAATTCATTTTTATTGTATGAAAATTGTTAGTACTTGGTCGTTAAGCCAGCCCATCTGTTAGCCTATTTCACTATCTTTGCATTTTATAACAACAATTTCTAGCAGCCGTTTTGAATCATCAAGCAAAAATGCATTTACTTTAAATGATGCTAAAATAAATGGTATGGAATAGATTCAGTGCATCTCAAATTTTAATGTGCATGCAACCACCCAGAGAATGCCCTCAAAATGCAGATTCTGATTCCGTAGCTCTGGCATGAGAACTGAGAGTGTGCATTTCTAACACGCTTCCAGGTGACACCAATGGTGGTCATCTGTGGACCAAACTTTAAATAGCAAAGAACAAAAGAGGACAACCCCTGTCAGACCCTCTATTCCCTGCCATAGAAACCTTTCTGTTCTCCCAGGTGGAATTAGGCAAATCCTCCTGGCTCTGCTTTTAGGATCATTACTGACCCCAAGCAGAAGATATTCAAGGAATTTTAGTTTAATACTCAGAAGACTCAGCTTCTAGTTAATACAGTATATTTGTAAATTATAAAATAAACATATTCTCATGAAAGACAATTTATAAAACAGAAGAAAGAGTAATTTTAATCATCCACAGTCTCAACACCCAAAGATATGCCTTATTAACATTTTAATGTCTTTCCTTCAAGATTTCTTTCTCTACAGGGATTCTGTTTTACATATTGGACATTACATTGCATATCTCAATGTTTTAATCTAACATCATGTATGCACATATATACATACACAGTGGTGACAGGTTGAATCATTGGTCTCAATTCTTCACTCCCCTCTAATAGAATTATATACCCACACTCTTGCCACTCTGGGGAAGAGCATCCCAACTTTTCTGCCTTCTAATAGAAATAGGTCTTTACTCTCATCAGACTGGTGAGCAGAGAGTTACTCCCAACACCTTGATGTTGGGATTAATCAAGTGATTTACATTGGCCAAAGGGTTATTAGTGGAC
>NC_045446.1:99679812-99717167 GCF_002776525.5 Piliocolobus tephrosceles
TGGGATTAATCAAGTGATTTACATTGGCCAAAGGGTTATTAGTGGACAAATACTTTTTAATGTAGGTTTTATTGTTTAAGATATGGCAAAGCCAACAGATCAGGAGACAGCTACCGCTGTAAACACAGTTTGTTACACTCAACAGACCCCAAGACAAAAGGGCATGCCACATCATAATGCGGGGTCACACGGGAAGCACCAGGGTCAGTCAGGGGCAGAGGAAGCAGGGACAAGATCTTCATTGTGGTTTCTGTGGGAAACATAATGGGCGAGGCAGGGTAAGCAGGTTTAGGATTGGCCACTTTGAATAATTTAGTAGACTCTATGGTATAGTTGTCTGGTATTTGTTCCTGGAGTATCGGCCCAGAATGTGAGAGTTCATTAATGGAGGTGGTTGGGGGGTATGAGCTCCGGAGTAGTTGGTTTGTGTGTGAAAGGTGCACTCTTAGGCCAGTAGTTTGCTATCTCTAGGAATTAGCTAACCCTGAGAGAGGGAGTCGCTCCAGGGTCAGCAAGGCCCCAAGATGTCAAAGCATCAACAAATACAGAGTAAAAAGACATGATTACCACAGCATGACGCAAACAAGGGCTTGGAATGTGCTGATGTGGTTGGGCTTGTTCTCTTGCAACGTGATTGTCTGCAACGAGAAAAGCTCATCCAGCCAGGGTTGCAGAACAACCACACAGGGAGCAGGCCTGGACCCAACTCAAGGTCAGGAACTAAGCCCAGCTGACTCCCAGCCAGCAGCGGAGGCAAACCGCAGCCAGCCCACGTAAGCCAGAAACTAATGCTTATTGCTGCCTGCCTCTGAGATTTTGTGGTTGTTTGTTAAAGAGCATTATGGTGGCAATAGCTGAATATGTTGGAAGTGGGGTACTGCCATAACAAATCCCAAAACATGTGCCATCAGCTTTAGGACTGGAGATTAGACAAGAAGGACATTGTTCTAAAAGCCTGGAAAAAATGTTGGTCCATGTTATATAGTAGTGAAAGCAAAACATTTGTTACAACCGTTACTTTCAATAAACCAAAAGACAGTCAATGGACCTCATAAAGTTGGGATGATGACCAAGCAAGTTTCAATTCACAATGCTGATAGGGTAAGTGGGTTGTTGAATTGCATTTGAAAAGCTATGATAACAGATGGGTTCTGTGATGGTTAATATTGAGTATTAACTTGATTGGATTCAAGGATGCAAAGTATTGTTCCTGGGTGTGTCTGTGAGGGTGTTGCCAAAGGAGATTAACATTTGACTCAGTGGACTAGGAGAGGCAGACCCCCCTCAATCCGGCTGGACACCATCTAATCCACTGCCAATATGGCTAGAATAAAGCAGGCAGAAGAAGTTGGAAGGACGAGATTCGCTGAGTCTTCTGGTCTTCATCTTTCTTCCGTGCTGGATATTTCCTGCCCTCAGATATCAGACTCCAAGTTATTCAGCTTTTAGACTCTTAGACTTCCACCAGTGGTTTACCAGGGGCTCTCAAGCCTTCGGCCACAGACTGAAGGCTGCACTGTTGGCTTTCCTACTTTTGAGGTTTTGGGACTCAGACTGGCTTCCTTGCTCCTCAGCTTGCAGTTGGCCTACTGTTGGACTTTACTTTGTGATTGTGTGAGTCAGTACTCCTTAATAAACTCCCCTTCATGTATACATCTATCCTATTAGTTCTGTCCCTCTAGAAGACCCTGACTAATCCAGATTTTGGTACCAGGAGCAGTTCTAGAGGAAGAGAATTTTAAGGATGGATTTCTTTAGTTGGTTTTGGGGTTTCTGGAGTTGGTTGCTTAATATGATTAGACTCAAAAATGCTAAGGACTCTACTTCTGATAGTATGGAGAACACTGATGGTCCTTGGAATGAACTGTTTAGAGAATTATGCAAAATAAATACATTTGATACTTCTGATTCATCGTTCATGAGAGGCAAGGAGTTTAGTGACTCTATACATAATACCTTTGACCATATGTAGAGAATCAAGAAATATAATGAAGTTGGTTGGTTGCTCCTAAGTTCACTGGACAAAGTGATGAAAGAAAAGGATGAGCTCAGAGCTTCTAACTCCCAGCTCCAGAAGCACATACTGAGCCTCAAGTCTTCTAAGATTGCCCCAAGTGAGAGTCTTATCTCCTATAGACAAAGGGCTGAAATTGCAGAAAATCAGACATAAGCTCTTATAATAGAATGACTGACCTGCCAGGAAAGGTGCATGCTCAGTCTCACCAGGTGTCTACTGTTAAAGTGAGAGCACTGATTAGAAAAGAACAGGACACTGCAAGTTGGAATGGGGATGTGTAAGAGGACCCTCATGATGCTGGGGACACTGAGCTTGTAAACTCTGATGAGATACTTTTGCCAGAGGAAACAGCCTCCCCACCCTCAGTGGTGGCAACATCCCCTCCCCCACCAACATGGCCATCAGCCTTTCCACATTTATCTGAGGAGTTAAACCCTGTACTGACTGAGCCAACAGTGATGGCCTTCCCTGAGGCAGTTACCAGGCAAGACAATGCTGATTCGCCTCAGGACCCACCCCCAACACCCCTGTTTGCTTCTAGACCTATAAGTAGACTCAAGTCCCAGTAGACCCCTAGAGGCCAAGTTCAGAGTGTGACCTATGGGGAGGTGCACTACACTCCAAAAGAACTGCTTGAGTTTTCTAATTTATATAAGCAGAAATCTGGAGAATAGGCATGGGAATGAATATTAAGGGTATGGGATAATGGTGGAAAGAACACAGAGTTGGATCAGGCTGAATTTGTTGGTATGGGCCCACTAAGCAGGGATCCTGCATTTAATGTTGCAGCTTAGGGAATTTAAAAAGGTTCTAATAGTTTATTTGCTTGGTTAGCTGAAATATGGATTAAAAGATAGCCCACTGTGAGCGAGCTGGAAATGCTTGATCTCCCCTGGTTTAATGTAGAGGAAAGGATCCAAAGGCTTAGGGAGATTGGAATACTAGAGTGGTTTAGTCACTTTAGACCTACTCATTCCAGCTGGAGGGGTCCAGAAGACATACCCTTCACCAGTACTTTCCAAAATAGATTTATGAGGGGAGAACCTATATCCTTGAAGAGCTTTGTGATTGTTCTTCTCTGTATGCCAGATCTTACAGTGGAAACCACAGTCACTCAATTAGAAAATTTAAATGCCATGAGAATAATCGGATCTCAAGGTGGCAGTGGCCAAGTGGCAGCACTCAACTGTCAAAAGCAAGGTGGGCATAGTTACTGTAATGACCAGCAGAGGCAAAGCAGCAATCAGAATAGTCTGACTCGAGGAGAGCTCTGGCGTTAGCTAATTAATCACAGCGCTTCTAGAAGTGAAATTGGTAGGAAGCCTACAGCACTCTTACTTGATTTGTATAAGTAGAAAACTTCCAGGTCAAGTGGACAAGACTAATTTGAATTATAAAACAGAGAATCATGGCCCTTCTGTCAGTTTCCAGACTTGAGCCAGTTTACAGACCCAGAACCCCTTGAATGAAGGGGAGGCCAGGTTCCCTTGAGAAAGGGCCCCACTACATTACCAACAATTTATGCTGCTAATCTTTCTCCCATCCTTCTCGCAAGGAAACCTCCAGCCTTTTACCAGAGTAACTGTGCACTGGGGAAAGGGGAA
This sequence comes from Piliocolobus tephrosceles, assembly GCF_002776525.5. Lineage (NCBI taxonomy): Eukaryota > Metazoa > Chordata > Mammalia > Primates > Cercopithecidae > Piliocolobus > Piliocolobus tephrosceles. The sequence continues at coordinate 99,683,434 of NC_045446.1, forward strand.
TGATCAGACTTTTTGGGGACTACTGGACACTGGCTCTGAGCTGATGTTGATTCCAAGGAACCCAAAACGTTATTGTCCCCCAGTTAAAGTACGGGCTCATGGAGGTCAGGTAATTAATGGTGTCTTAGCTCAGATCCAACTTACAATGGGTCTAGTGGGTCCCTGGACTCATCCCGTTGTCGCTTTCCCAGTGCCAGAATGCATAATTGGCATAGACATACTTAGCTGCTGACAGAACCCCCACACTGGCTCCCTGACAGATAGGGTGAGGGCTATTACAGTGGGAAAGACCAAATAGAAGCCATTAGAACTGCCTCTACCTAGAAAAATAGTAAATCAAAACCAATATCACATCCCTGGAGGGACTGCAGAGATTAATGCCACCATCAAGGACTTGAAAGATGCAGGGGAGGTGATTCCGATTCCCACCACATTCCCATTCAACTCTCCCATTTGGCCTGTGCAGAAGACAGATGGATCTTGGAGAATGACAGTGGATTATTGTAAGCTTAACCTAGTAGTGACTCCACTTGCAGCTGCTGTACCAGATGTGGTTTCATTGCTTGAATGAATTAACGCATCTCCTGGTATCTGGTATGCAATTATTGATTTGGCAAATGTCTTTTCCTCCTTTCCTGTCCACAAGGCCCACCAGAAACAATTTACCTTCATGTGGCAAAACCAGGAATACTCTTTCACTGTCTTACCTCAGGGGTATATCAACTCTCTAGCTTTGTGTGATAATCTTGTTCACAGAGATCTTGATCACTTTTCCCTTTCACAGAACATCATACTGGCCCATTGTATTGATGACATTATGCTGATTGGATCCAGTGAGCGAGATGTAGCAAACACATTGGACTTATTGGTGAGACATTTGCATGCCACGTGATGGGAAATAAACCCAACTAAAATTCAGAGACCTTTTACTCAGTAAAATTTCTAGGGCTCCTGTGGTGTGTGGCCTATATCTTTATATATCTTTATATCCTTCTAAGGTGAAGGAAAAGTTGCTGCATTTGGCCCCTCCTACAAACAAGAAAGAGGCACAATACCTAGTGGGCCTATTTGGATTCTGGAAGCAAAACATTTTCATCTGGATGTGTTACTCTGGCCCATTTATAAGTGACCCAAAAGGCTTCTGATTTTGAGTGGGGTCCAGAACAGGTGAAGGCTCTGCCGCAGGTCCAGGCTGCTGTGTAAGTGGTTTGCCACTTGGGCCATATGACCCAGCAGATCCAGTGGTGCTTGAGGTGTCAGTGGCAGATAGGGATGCTGTTTGGAGCCCTTGGCCCCCATAGGTGAATCACAGCAGAGGCCTCTAGGATTTTGGAGCAAGGCCCTGCCATCTTCCACAGATAACTACTCTTCTTTTGAGAGACAGCGCTTGGCCTGTTACTGGGCTTTGGTGGAAACTGAACGTTTGACTATGGGTCATCAAGTCACCATGCGACCTGAACTGCCTATCATGAACTGGGTGCTTTCTGACCCATCTAGCCATAAAGTGGGTCATGCACAGCAGTATTCCATCATCAAATGGAAGTGGTATATATGTGATGGTGCTAAAGCAGGTCCTGAGGGCACAAGTAAGTTACATGAGGAAGTGGCTCAAATGCCCATGGTCCCCACTCCTGCCACCCTGCCTTCTCTTCCCCAGTCTGCACCAATGGCCTCATGGGGAGTTCCCTATGATGAGTTGACAGAGGAAGAGAAGACTAGGGCCTGGTTCACAGATGGCTCTGCATGATATGCAGGCACCACCCGGAAGTGGACAGCTACACCAATACAGCCCCTTTCTAGGACATCTCTGAAGGACAGTGGTGAAGGGAAATCTTTCCAATGGGCGGAACTTCAAGCAGTGCACCTGGCTGTGCACTTTGCTTGGAAGGAAAAATGGCCAGATGTGTGATTATATACTAATTCATGGGCTGTAGCCAATGGTTTGGCTGGATGGTCAGGGACTTGGAAGAAGCATGATTAGAAAATTGGTGACAAGGAAATTTGGGGAAGAGGTATGTGGATGGACCTCTCTGAGTGGTAAAAAAACTGTGAAGCTATTTGTATCTCATGTGAATGTTCACTAAAGGGTGACCTCAGTAATCAAGTGGATAGGATGACTCATTCTGTGGATACCACTCAGCCTCTTTCCCCAGCTACCCCTGTCATCACCCAATGGGCCCATGAACAAAGTGGCCATGGTGGCAGAGATGGAGGTTATGCAAGGGCTCAGAAACAGACTTCCACTCACCAAGGCTGACCTGGCTACAGCCACTGCTGAGTGCCCAGTTTGCCAGCAGCAGAGACCAACACTGAGCTCTCGATGTGGCACCATTCCTCAGGGTAATCAGCCAGCTACTTGGTGACAGGTTGATTATATTGGACTTCTTCCATCATGGAAAGGGCAATGGTTTGTTCTCACCAGAATAGATACTTACTCCAGATATGGGTGAGCCTATCCTGTGCGCAATGCTTCTGCCAAGACTACCATCTGTGGACTCATGGAATGCCTTATCCACTGTCACGGTATACCACACAGCATTGCCTCTGACCAAGGCACTCACTTTACGACCAAAGAAGTGCGGCAATGGGCTTATGCTCATAGAATTCACTGGTCATACCATGTTCCCCATCATCCTAAAGCAGCCAGATTGATAGGATGGTGGAATGGCCTTTTGAAGTCAAAATGACACCACCAACTAGGTGACAGTACTTTGCAGGGCTGGGGCAAAGTTTTACAGAAAGTTGTGTATGCTTTGAATCAGAATCTAATATATGGTACTCTTTCTCCTAGAGCCAGTATTCATGGGTCCAGGAATCAAGGGATGGAAATGGAAGTGGCGTCACTCACCATCACCCCTAGTGACCCTCTAGCAAAATTTGTGCTTCCTGTTCCTGGGACATTACAACATTACGTTCTGCTGGCCTAGAGGTCTTAGTTCCAGAGGGAGGAATGCTGCCACCAGGAGACACAACAATGATCCCATTAAACTGCAAGTTAAGATTGCCACCTGGATACTTCGGGCTCCTCCGACCTCTAAGTCAACAGGCTAATAAGGGAGTTACAGTGTTGGCTGGGATTATTGGCCCAGTCTGTCAAGATAAAATCAGTCTACATATGAGATCCCTTAGGGCGTCTCTTATACCACACCCTGTGATTAAGGTCAATGGGAAACTATAACAACCCAATCCAGGCAAGACTACAGATGACTCAGACCATTCAGGAATGAAGATCTGGGTCACTCCACCAAGTAAAAATTCATGACCCAATGAGGTACTTGCTGAAGGCAAAGGGAATACAGAATGGGTAGTAGAAGAAGGTAGTCGTCAACACCAGCTACAACCACATGACCAGCTGCAGAAACAAGAACTGTAATTGTCATGAGTATTTCCTCCTTATTTTGTTAAGAACATGTCTGTGCATGTATACACTTGTACTAAGGAAATATCTTCATTTTATTTCCTTTCTTTTTCATTTATCATATGGCATAAGATTTATTGTCTTTATATCAGCAATTAAGTGTTGTTAACTTTATGTAATAGCATTTAGGTTAAGGATTAGTACACTTCCATTTGTACAAAGAATAGTTGTATTATGTTAGGCATAATTATGACCTTATTATTGATTGTCTATATTTGAAGGTTATGTATGTCAGGAGATGCGTGGGTTCAAGTTGACAAAGGGTGGACTTGTGATGGTTAATACTGAGTGTCAACTTGATTGGACTGAAGGATGCAAAGTATTGTTCCCGAGTGTGTCTCTCAGGGTGTTGCCAAAGGAGATTAACATTTGAGTCAGTGGGCTGGGAGAGGCAGACCCACTCTCAATCTGGGTGGGTGCCATCTCATCAGCTGCCAACATGGCTAGAATAAAGCAGGCAGAAGAAGTTGGAAGGATTTGACTCGCTGAGTCTTCCGGCCTTCATCTCTCTTCTGTGCTGGATGCTTCCTGCCCTCAAATGTCAGACTCCAAGTCATCCAGCTTTTGGACTCTTAGGTTTACATCTGTGATTTGCCAGGGGCCCTGGGCCTTCAGCCACAGACTGAAGGCTGCACTGCCAGCTTTCCTACTTCTGAGGTTTTAGGACTCAGACTGGCTTCCTCCTCCTCAGCTTGCAGATGGCCTATTGTGGGACTTCACCTTGTGTTTGTGTGAGTCAATACTTCTTAATAAAAGTCGCTTCATATATACATTTATCCTACTAGTTCTGTCCCTCTAGAGAACCCTGACTAATACAGGTTCCAAGTAAAACATGGCTACCTTCCAACAGAATTGAGAGTAAATAAACATAGCCCAGAAATCCTGCATTTACAGGGAATAAAAAAAAAAAAAAAATCTATATTGAGAAAATTTCTGTTAACATGAACTAAAAGCGATTGTGACTTTTTGAGATATAAAACTTCTTCTAGTCTCCTCCTACCCCAACCTTCCACAGGGAGGATGCAGGCTGAGAGGGTGACTCAGACACCAAATAGGGCATATTCTCCAATGCCCTCTTTAGAAGTGACCAAGGGGGTTTTTGGCAAGGGACCTCCCTAAGAGTGGAGCCAAAAACCACAGAGAAATAATGAACTGAGATTTGGGGAGATTTGGGGAGCTCAGCCCAGGGAGCGGTAATGGCGTCTAAGCCAGTAAGAATATTCCCTTCTCCCAATGTGCAACATTCATCAACCAGGATTTCACAGAGTCTATAAACCATGACCGCTATGTGCATCTCACTCTTCTGCTATTAGAATGACGCCAGCAGGGGATGAGATTTGGAAGGATCTTGGGATGGACACAAGCACCTGTGGGAGGGATGTGAAGAAAGGTAATGGAAAGCAGACCAGGGTTGATCGAATTATTGGTGCCAGTTCTTTTTTTCCCTCATAAGAGAATCAGACATAACTCATTCTTGCCATCTTCTCAAGGCAAGAAGGATACTTCTCCATCCCTCACTTTAGGCGGGGCCATGCGACTTGCTTTGGCCAATTAGAAGTTGGCAGACAGGAAGCAAGTGGATGCTTACAATGTGCTGCATGGTTGCACTCACCCTCTTGCCCCGTGGGAGACTCCCATGAGAAGAGTTTACCCCTGGTAGCAGATACCCCTTCAACCTGGGCTCCAAAATGAATACAGAGCAACATACCTGAGCCCAGATCTGCAGCCTGCATCCAAGGCCAGTTTACCTGAAGCCAAAAGCAGAGTCTTATTCCAGCTAACCTGCAAACATATGCAAAATAAGTGTTTATTGTTTTCTGCCATACAGATTTAATGTTTGTTATGTGACTTTATTAAGGCAATAGAAGACTAAGATATGTATTTTCCCATGTCATTTCATATTCTTTAAAAAGCACTCTTGTAAATGCATTGATTCCATTGAAAAATTTCATTTAGTTAACTATTTCCTGATTCTGAAATAGGGGTTTTACTAAATCTGGTTTTTTGCCTCTATTTTTTTGCTTCTTGTAACAATGCTATTAATAACATATTAATCCATAATTTTTCCATACTTTGATTTATTTTCATAGGGTTAAAACTGGATAATAACATCTACTTCACAGAGCTGTTGTGATGATTAAGAGACTTAAAATAATTAAGTGCTAAACATATCATCTTTCATGTAATAAGCATTCAGTAATGATTGTTATTGCTTTTTGTTGTAGAGTTCCAAAAGTAAGAAAAACAATTCCAAGATCTTGATATGAAATGTAAAACTATTTTCCAATAGTTATACCAATTTATACTGCTAACAGCATCATGTGAGTTTTAGCATACCTTCAAACAACTCCGTTTTTTTAACCTTGGCTATTTTGACAGCTGAGAAATAATGTCTTGCTGATATTTTAATTTTTATAGTTTTTATTACAAGTGAAGTGGAAATTATTTTATAAATTGTCTAACCATTCATATTTTCTCTTCTGCAAATTACCCAGTTAACACGTCCATTTAACATGCCCATTTCCATCCAGTCATGATGTTGGTCTTTCTCTGACCTGATAGACTTACCTGGTGCCAAAGACCTGATTGATTTCCGAGTGTTTCTGTGGCCACTGGGCACTTGAAGTGTTTCTATTGCCACAAGTTGATATGATAATATTTTGGATATAGTGAGTTTAATGAAATATATTATTAGAATTTATTGTATATGTTTCTTTTTACTTTTTAAAATATAGCTACTAGACAATTTTAACTACATATTTCTATTGAACAGAGCTACTTAGACCTTTGAATATCCCTTGCTCTGAAATTCTTCTTTGTCAAAACTCTCATTGCCTACGCCCTCATGTTGGGTTCTCCTGCTATTACATGGTCTATCACCTGTAGTCTGTTGTCATACCTTCTAGATAATGCTGCGTTGAGTCCAATCCATCTCCTCCAAGTCCCTGCTGCATTTCATTCTCTGAGTCTCACCTCCTCCCAATTCAGTTCCATCCTCCTGTGATGAATCCTTCCAGGTCTCACAACACATCTCAGTTAGGTTCTATTACAGATTCCTGGATGAAATGGCAAACTTGATAAGGATTTTTAAATCCTATAATGTGTGTTAAATAGATTATACTCACTGCTATCTACATGTTTATATTTCATTTATTCTATTTTCTAGCAATAAAACACATGGTTTTTCAAATGCTGAGTATTTTTTATTTGCAAGTGCCATTGAAAGTTTACAAACATACAAAGCTAGTAAACAATTGCATATGTTTTTCAAATTCCCCTACCTCTGCCCACACCTTCAAACGTAACCACTGTGAATCCTCTCAAAACCACAGTTGGTGAAGACAGGCAAAGGTTGTATCTGTAGCCACAAACCCTCAAAAGTTTCCTAACACCGACTCTAGCTGACTAAAATGTCACAGACATTTACTCATAATCCCTGGGGTTTTTGAATCTATAAGGCAGCATGGGTGTGGGTTAACTTACCTGGCTACAGTAGAATTTTTTAAAGCCCTTTATGAAGGATTCAAGAAAAAGAAGTCTATAATGCCGATGCAAAGTAGAATTCTTAATGTATTGAAAGGGATTACCATATGTAATGTGGAAATTCAACCTCGTTTTTTAGATCCACAGCTCTTTTCTTGTTGCCTGAATTCATAATTGCGAGGCTTGTTTGCCTTAGGGAAGTATCTGCAGCACATTTTTAATGCCAGACCAGCTCCTTCCGCCGTTCTTGCCCCTTTCCAGCAAGCTATTTCCCACCTCCCCCAACATCCCCATGGCTGCCCAGGAATTAAAACCAATTTGAATATGTAATCATGTAGAATAATAAGCACAAGTGTACTCTCTGGGGTGCTCTCTGGCTGCTACTCATCTCCTTGCATCTAGTTTCCTAAGTGCCTTTGAGAGATGCTGAGAACGCCATGTTGACGGTTAACCTTTTAACAGTTTTGCCATTCTCTGTTCACCCTGGCTACAAGCCCAGCTCTAAAGGAGGCACAGGAAGTGGGGTGAAGGAAGGGTTTCCTTCCTTCTGAGACTCGCTGGAGAAACATTCTCCATAGCCTGAGGAAGAGAGTTGGGCAGGCTTTGAATAGTGTATTTTTAAAACATTCATTATTCTGACAATGGAGTTTCATGAAACTAGCTTTTATTCCTTTTATGCAAGTCAAATAGAGATTTCCCAAAACACATTACCATACCAGGAAGTAAATAACTATTGCCTTGTTTTATGAATATGGGAAATTTCTGTGAAGATGCCTAAATATTTTGATTAATTTAAAAGTAGATGAGCTGATGTGTAGGTATTTACAACATCAAAGTACTTTTCTGATTGAATCAGTTTCAAAAAGGCAATATAAAAGGTAGAGCATTCATCTTAAATAGCAATTTAGAAGTGGATGCTTTGGGTATTCTGAGGCATTCAAAATCTGATCATTTTGATACCGATACTGCTATTTTGATGCAAACACTACAGTGATCAATTTGGTGGATGTGAGGGGAGGGCCTCACTCTGTATCTAGTATTCCTTATTAAAATGTAAAAGCATCCACTGTACCTCTTGAATATATAAGAATAATGAACAGTACCAGTAAATATCTGAATTGCAATCAGTGTTGTTTTGCCTGTATCATTTCATTTCATCTTCAAAGCATGTGTCTGGGAGACAGATATTATTAGGATTAATCACTGATGTTGCTGAGATTGAGACTTCCTTCGCAGTTGGTTATAAAGATCTAAGAATAAATCATCTTTCTTGAACTCGAGCATATCCATTAAGGTCAGAATTTCTGCAGATTGAGCTTGAGCTATTTTTAGGTAGGGTTCTAAAAAGCAGCTGCAATTCAAGTGTCACAGTGCATGCCTTTTTGGCTCAGCAGTTGATACTTCCTTTTCGTGCTACTCTCCTTCCCCAGCCTCCTGGGACCACCGCATAGAGGGTGCTTGGGACATGCTGCACTGGACTATGCACACAACCCATGTCTCCAACATGACTATAAGCCCCTTGAGTTTTACAATATGCAAAACCTTAGCACAGAGCTCTATGCAATTAATATTGGCCAATGTTCATTGATAATAAGGTTCTATAAAATTTCAGAGGCCACCAGGATGCATCACAGTCCTGACTCCAAGACAGAAGACTGAGAGTCACCAAGAACTGAGACATGCTGTCGAGCCACAATCAGAAGAGAAACTGGAGTTGAGGAAGAGCCACGCCTGGCCACACAGAGAAGTGAAAACCTCCATTTAATGGTCAGAGGCACAGTCCAAAGTTAGGCATCCGAGAAGTGTTCCGTTTTGGTCACTATTATTTCTTAAGAATCTTTCTGAGCACTCTCAAAACTAAATGGCTAGAGGTCCAGGGCCCTTGCTCTCAGTGTCTGATCAGCTGCTGTCATCTGCTCCATGGTTTTTTCCATCCTTCCTAGCAGCACAAACCAACTGGTTTAGCCTAACATTGATAAAACTATACAATCTTAGATTTGGAAGAATGCTTTAAAGCAAATAGCAAAGATCTTAGCTAATTTTCTAATTTTGTTGCTACAAGAATAAAGAATTTAATGTGAGTATGGAGGGAGAGTTATTTGGGTCCATTTTTCTTCTGGTCTTTGCCCTTTTCCAAATGTATAGGCAATCCTGCACTCGTTGCCTCAGGAAGGGGAGGCAATTAGTCAGAAGATACAAATAGCCAACTGGTGCTTTTTGTTTCTGTGTTTTAAAAGGGGGAACTTAGAATTTTGGGGATGATGTAAAGATCAAATGTGTGGGAGAAACACAGGTCAAAGAGCATTGACTTCCTCCACTCACTGCCTAAAATAGGATTCTCTGAGGTCTGAGGCAAGGAGAGTGAAGAGCAGATAATGAGGAGAACAGACAGAATGAGGGTTTCAAGAGCCGGGTTCCCTTCTTTCTGGGCAGTTCCCAGGAGGAGCTAGCAATACTCCAAAGAGATGGCTTCATGCAAAGTCTAGGCACACCAGTTCATTGCCTCTTAAAGATTTCTGGCGTGAACCCAGGAGGCGGAGCTTGCAGCCAGCCGAGATCGCACCACTGCACTCCAGCCTGGGTGACAGAGCGAGACTCCATCTCAAAAACAAACAAACAAGATTTTCAGCCCTCAAGCTATGCAGCAAAACATCTGTGTGAGCCTCCAGTTCTAAAAGGCCATGCTGCAAGCCAAATACTGTCTCAGGGTAACTCAGTGGGAACAGATGGCTCAGGGACCAGAAGGCTCACCCTCCCTCAATGTGCTACTCAAGGTACTAAGTAAATCCCAACAGGGTCTTTGTCTCAATCCCCGGGAAGAAGAGAGAAACCAACAATAATCTGAGATTGTTACCCTTAGCCTGCTAGTACAAAGATAAAACATCAAATTGAGTTAGAGGAAATGTTATTTTCTAGATCAATGCAGTCTGTGGACTGAGATTCATAGATCTACTATACACATAAACACATGTAAAACTAACCAACACATAAAATGTTACCTATATTATTAGCAATATAATATTATCACTGAGTTGAAAGTCAGCTACAAAATCTGAATGTCAATTGACCTCCACATGGTTATCTTATGTCCACATGAAAAAACATTGGCTCAAGTCATTGCCTTTTAAAAATCCATTGTTAAAAGAGAAAATACTAATTAAACATTCATTGTCACTTTAGGGTAAAGAGAAAAGAAGGTGGAGTAAGTGCCTAGCTTTATTCCACAGGAATTTGTCCTCCTCTCTGCTTCATTCAGCACTCTGACAATTCCTTGGCAAAGTGTAGAATGTATATGCATCTCTATTAAATATTTTCCTCTGCTAGATTTGACTCTTTCAATTACGCTCCTTTTTTTTAATTTTAATTTTAATTTTATTTTTTTAGAGATGGAGTCTTGCTCTGTTATCCACCTGGGGTGCAATGGCATAATCATAGCTTACTGTAAACCTGAACTCCTGAGCACAAGTGATCCTCCCACCTCAGCCTCCCGAAGTGCTGAGATTACAAGTGTGAGCCACCATGCACAGCCCAATTATGCCACTTTTGAGTATTAATTAAGACAACTGAGATTTTGCCTGCCCACCCAACATCACATTGTGTTAAATTTAAGCACCATATGAATGTACTTCTTTAATAACTTCTTTACTATTTTCCTTGTTCTTCCATTTTACTATTTCTGCAAACCTCCTAATATAGACCATTCAGTCTATCTCCCTTTTCCTCTCCTACACCCTGCTAGCTCAGCATGAGCTGCTGGAGAAAACTCCCACATCAGTGCAGATTGGTGTCACAACCGAAGCAAGGCTTCCAAATGCAGCTGGCCATCAGCATTTCGCAGGAATGGCTCTCCTCCCTTGGCCAGGTGGCACCACTCTCTCCTGATTCTCCTCCTGTCTCCCTACTCTTTGTTTCTCAGTCTTCTTTACAAGCTCTTTTTCTTCTTTTCTTAGATATTCATGCTCCCTGCATTCTGGCGGGTGCTCTCATTCAATGTGCCCCTCCTGGGAAATCTCAGGCACTGTGATAACTTTGACAATCTGTACAAGCTAATGATTCCCAGATCCTTATCTCCAGCCCAGGGCCTTCTGAGCTCCATGTCTGTAAGTTAATAGACATCTGTAGCGACATCATTAACACATTTTAAACACAAGCCCTAAAATTAACTCATTTTCTTTTATCTCATCCAGCAACTCCTGTATTTCCAATTTTGATAAAGACCATCTTTTTGTGTGTGCATGTATATACTTGGTTTGATCTCTGTTCCATTCTTCCTAGAATGTTTGATTGTATCCCACGTTCATTAGCAGGTGACCATATTGGCTATTTCTCCAATAAAAAATGAAACAGACCATGTGCCTGCACCTAACTAGTACTCAATAAATAGTTGCTAAGTGAATCATTTCCATGATCCAATAGTTTAATAATCTTATCAAAAAAGACAATAAGTATACTGATAAAACTTACATTTAAGAACCAGTGACCCCACTTTATACTCATTCTTTTCCTTTCCTAAATGCTGATGATCGATTCATTTACTATTTCATTTCGGGTACACATCAAGCTTATTGGTTTATAATTCATAAAGTTATGAGAATGAGTAGGCACTTTCTCTTCTTTCTTTTGGAATTCAGAATTAAAATGGGTCTCTGTGGATGTATGGGCACATGCTCATGCTCTGTAATTCCTCATCAATTGTCATTTACTGTTCCACAACCTTACCTGCCCTTTCTCAGGAACCAATGACCTGGTTTAGACAAACATGGCTAATATGAACTCATTTGGATAGCTCTTTCTGATTCTTAGAGAAATCTAAGAATTTAGATTCCTCTTACTAATATTTATTTTTCCCTTCTGACTGAAAATATTTCTCTTTGACCAAAAAGAAAAAAATTCTAACACCAATTCAGTATTTCTGGAATTTTTTCTCCTATTGTCTATTAACATTAATTTACCTTAAGTAATCAATATTCTTTCCTCATTTTTCTCACTCAAAAAGTGACTGTAAGACTCCACTTTTGTTGTCCTTTGTGCTTTTTGCAAACCTCCACTCATTCTGGGTTTTAACTTTCCTGACTCAGCTTTTCCAGTTTCCCAACTCAGCTTGTCCAATTTCCTGACTCCATTTCTGCTTAGTTTCTTTCCTCTCCTTCCAGCTCATGGTTGTATTATTCTAAAATTAGTATTACAATCCAACACATACATTGACAAATAATAGTTATTGAGCATTTATTATGTGCTAGACACATCACATTCAATTTTTTAATTTCACCATAACCCTGTGGAGTAGTTATTACTAAGATCCCTCTGTTATAGATGAGGAAATGAGACTTAATGAGATTCAGAAGTTTCCCAGTGTCACAGAGCTAGTAAACTAAAGATCCAGAGGCTTAAGCCCAGGTCTGAATGACTAAAAGCCAAGGCCCTACTGTCCAAGTTTAGTCTTCTTCTATGTGAAAAGTACCATAACACTGAGCTCACAAACTCAAAGGCTCCAGAAGTAATGTATTAATAGGAAATGCACATGAGTGAAGACGGCCAAGTGTTTTCATAGCAAGCACGTTGGAATATTCTTTCCTTCTACAAACATGTTTTTTCCTTTTTTCTGTTATCTTCATACTTTCAAGATAAACACATAGGGAAAAATATTCTCTAATTATGCAAAAAGTAATAATGTGAGTTTGATAAATGGCAGTGGATATTAGGATTAATGTAATCAACAAGAAGTAGGGGCACTTCTGTGAACAGAAAAGCATAGTCCCCACTTCAGTGATTCTCAAGGTGTGGACTCTGACCCTGACCAGCAGCATCTGTATCGCGTGGGAGCCTGTTAGAAATGCTAATTTGGAGGCCCCATCCCAGACCTACTGAATGAGAAATTCTAGGGTGGGGCCCAGAAAACTGTGGCTTAACAAGCCCCCTAGGTGATTCTGACGCACACTCAGGTTTGAGAAACACTGCTGTACCTAAAGGGAATACCTCCCACTCCTCTCCAGCTGATTGTTTCCATGTGGGGAGTATGGATCTTAGGTCATCAGTGCCTCCATGTTCAAAGGGAAGCAGAAGTCTCCATTATTTTAATTCTTCCAATTATTAAATACTGCTTCAAATGTTTTTAATAGGAATAGATGAAACAAAACACATGTAGACTAGTCCTGGCCTATAGAACACCAGTAAATGACCACTGAATAGAAACTAAGTTATATTAAACATTAGAATTATTTTACTAGTAACTACTTATGGAAATATCAATTAATTGGCAAATCAAGGACAGTCTCCTTTTCATTATAACCACTTGTTTGGGAGAGCAATCTGCCTACCTTATAATAACATTTGATAGAGTTTAAATGTTTTGATCAAGGTTTTTTTATTTTACCCTGCCTGGAATTATCAAGATATGATTCATGTTTGAATTGTGATTTTAACTATTATGAACTAAAACATTAGCTCTAAGTGATATGGACAGGAGGCAGAGAAATGCTGGGTAGAAAAGGATGGTTCCCCAGCAAAGGCCCCACCCTCAAGCCTGGAAACCCATGGCCCTAAATGGAAACAGGCATTCCTGTTTTTGCACCCAAAAGTTGCCTTTTGGCCCACCACACCCCCTATCCTGTACCCATATAAACCTCGAACTCCAGGGCCCACAGTCAGATGAACAGAAGAGCAGAAGAGCAGCAGAATGGTGGAGCAGAGAAAAGAGGAGATGGGACATCTGAACATTGAGAGGAATTCAGCTGGGGCTGCTTGGAGAGGATATCGGCTACTAGATGGTCAAACTCCAGGGGAAGATCATCTTCCCACTCCACCCGCTTTCCAGCTCCCCATCCATCCCACTGAGAGCCACCGCCACAACTCGTAAACCCCCTACATTCACCAACCTTTAAGTCCATGTGTGACCTGATTCTTCCTGGATGACAGACAAGAACCCAGGTACCAAGGCGGCACTGAGCTGGTTAACACTTAAGCCGTCTGCGGACAGCAGAGCTAAAAGAGCACTGTAGCACACCCACTGGGGCTTTGCGAGTCACAAGCACCAACCTCTAGATGCTACCATGGGGCCAGAGCTCAAAAGCACTCACTCCAGCTCTTGCACCTGCCTATCTGTGTGCTCCCCATCCTGTAAGGGATTTGAGTGCACAGCAGCCAAACAGATGAGCCACACCCCTGTTGCATGTCCTGAAAGGAGGGTCAGGGAACTCTCCTGTTTCATAAGGATTAAATGACAGCTCATAAACTAACATATTTTATGAAACTTTTTTTCGTTTTAATAATGGGGTGTGTATGTGTCTATGTACAGGATATGCTGAAGACTTTCAAATCAAATAAATCCAGTTCTATCTTTTAATCAGCCTGTGAAAGGCCTCTATCCAATATTTTATGATTTTGAGCTTTAATCACACATGAATACCTCTGAGAACCTGCCAATACAAGGATATTGCCCATGGATCAAGCAGAGTTTGGGTCAAAGTGTTTCAGGAACAGGAGCATCAGGCATGAAGGTCCCAACATGGAATGGTTGGTGTATTTGAGAATGGAAATAAGATCACCGTAAGAACGGCCCAGTATGAGATTGCAGAATTACAGAGAACCCAGATTGTCGAAGGCCTTGCAGACTTCAGTAAGGATTGGGGACTTTATTGTAAGGACAATGAGAAACCACTGACAGATTTCAAAACAGCCATGATTCCCTCAAAATTTGTTCATTAAAACATCCATTTGGTTGTATTATGAAGACTCAGTGAGAAAGAGTAGATATAAAGCAGATGAGTTAGAAAGTTATTCCAGGAGTTCTGTTGGGATATGGTGCTGTGTTGGTGGTAATAAAAATAAAGACAATTTCACAGATTTAATAAGTACATGGGAAGTGAAATTGATATGGTATTGTGGTTACTGATCAGACTTCAATAAACTGAAAAGCCATAGTGCCAAGGGCCATCCCTAGAACTGCTCTGACTTCATGCCCCAGCCTGCTCTGACTACAAAGCTAGTGCACTATAAAAATCCAATCTTTTTCCAGCGCCCTCAATCCATGCCTGGACCAAGCTTCAGATTCACAGGCCTTGTGCTCTATATTTGCATGTGTGTATACTAGCCTAAAGCAATTGCCACTTACAACTTCAATCGTATGTGAAATTGTGCTGAGTTCCAAAACAATCCACTTCTGGAAAATGGCGTCTTTAAAAGTTAAACGGCCCACCTCAGTGGCTCACGCCTGTAATCCCAGCACTTTTGGAGGCTGAGGCAGGTGGATTGCTTGAGGTCAGGAGTTCAACACCAGCCTGGCCAACGTGGTGAAACCCCATCTCTACTAAAAATGTTGAAAATTAGCCAGGTGTGGTGGTGCATACCTGTAATCTCAGCTACTTGGGAGCCTGAAGCAGGAGAATCACTTGAACCCAGGAGATGGAGGTTGCAATGAGTCAAGATCACACTACTGCACTCTAGTCTGGGTGACAGAGCAAGACTCCACCAAAAAAAAAAAAAAAAAAAAAAAAAAGTTTAATATTCCTTCCCCTTTGTTTACTATCTGAGAGTCTCAGATTTAGAGCCCCAATCCATATTCTCAATTATAAATTCTGATAAAGTCTGAAACCCTAAAATTAACTTTTCTATATCTCATTTCCCTATGAGAGCAAGCCACATTAACACTATTTAGTCATACTGACCTAATAAAGGCCTTTTTGCCCATCAGTGAAAATCTGAGACATGAGGTTGATGTCATACCTGCATTGAAACACTGACTTCTCTACTTAAGGTGTATTTACAATTTAGGACATCCTGGGTCCCCCAGGGAAAATGAAGTACATTAACATCAACTATCTGTGTACTTCATTACCATCTTCATGAAAATGTAGTAGAGAAACTTTCACAATCTGCTTATTTCTCTTAGGAAGTGGGAAATTCAGGATTACAAATGCTTACCAAAGAAAGACTATAGCCTACCCAAATAAAAGGAAATACTAGGTCAAAAATATAAGTAGCACGTAATTCAACACAATGCCTAAATGAGCATCTTTTGAAGTACAATAATTGTTTGGAAATTCTTCATCCACTGAGAACTATTTTTTCAACCTAGGGGTGACTATATGGGGATTGGGTCACCATAATACTTATTTATTCCATTCAGTAAACAAGTGAAAATGTGAACCAAAATTAAGAAAATTTAATTGTATGGTCCTGTATAATGACCGATGCTTACTACCTATCCTCAGACTCACTTTCCTTATTCTAGAGTCCTTTATTAGGTATGAGTCAGATACACACCATGGAGAAAACGTAGACACCATGAGGCCCAGCAGGAAATAGACTTGGTGGGTTTAGTACAGGAAATCTGGCCCTATCAGTACTTCTGAGATAGAGGGAAGAGCTCCCTTTCCCCTCCCAAGGCACTAGGACCCTAGGGAGATAGAAACCCTAGGCACCCAAGAAACATGGACAGAAAGAAGGCAGACAGACCTATGCCTTCACCCTAGGTGTTGTTCAGTGGTACTGCAGAGGCAGTGTTAGTGGGATGGAGGCCTGCCCAAGGCATCCTGATGATAGCTGGCTAGTGAGAAGAAATGTTGAGACATAAGAAAGGGATGTCTCATTTTCATGGAAGAATTGAGGATTTCATGCCTTCTTCACTTGTGAACTGCTTTGTGCTATAAGCCTAAATGGAACTACTCCTGGCTTGGTGAAGTTAGGAGTGAAGTGGATGATAGAGGTAGCCCCCAATTATTCCAAGGCAAAAAAAAAAAAAAAAAAATGTAGGTAAGAATTCCATTACTACTGTATTTCTCAGGATTATTAAAACAAACAGACTTGGGATTTAGAATTGATGTTGGGAAAGTTTTCTATTAAATATAGAAACTACATAGTGATGAAGGCATCAGCAGGCAAGACTTACCACTTCTCTGAATACTGTTCCTTATATAGAGTTTTCTTCGTAAACACTTAGTATATTATAATCAGTAACCATAGCAGCATATGGATTTGAATATATGCTTTTAAATTCCATATAATTGGCAAAATGTGCAGTTGAATTGCTGCTTGGTGTGATTTCTTTTTCTGCTCAACAGGGATAAGTGGGTGTCAAGTTGGACTACTCTATAAAACAGAACTGAAATGTTTTTCCCACAAGGTCATGGGGAAGGCAACTGAGCAAAGAAATTGACTTATATTTGAGAGATATGGGTCTAATATTTAATCAAGCATCCCTATGCCAGGCACTTTACTTAGGTTAAATAACCTAATCCTCCTCAAGCCACCTGAGGCATACTTATCACTTTAAAGATAAAGAATCAGGCTTAGGAATTTAAGCAGCTGACCAAAGGTCACACAGCCAGCACATGGCAAAAGCAGGATGTGTTTGTGTATTTCACATGGGCATTTCAGATTCCAAAGTCTGTGCTTTTTCCTAGGACATCCTAGTTACTATCTGGGTCATTTTCCAAATGAGAGGACCAATAATTCGTTTCCATCCTCCTTTAACAGATGAGAAAATTGTACCTCATAGTGGTTAGCTGTCTTCTCAGTCACATAATTGTTGTGCCACAAAACTCAAACCCAGGACTTCTAAGTCCCTTTCCAGAACTCTTCCCATTATGAGATGACTGTGACATTCTAAGTCCAGTTTACCATTGTTTAAATAAGCCATTTATAACTTTTGTTGACCGTATACTATTTAACCTAGGTGATATCTAGGATCACCCTGTCTCTTAAAATCTAGACAAGACTATTTCTGGTCCCCAGCACACCCAATATTGAAAGTCCAATTCCCTCTGCAAGGTTTCCATACATTTCTCCAGGGCTTGTGTTCTCCTGAGTGCCTCTTGCTTCAGTTAATTTCTTGTTCTCCACTTTGGCACCTTGCAGCTTTTTCTTTATTCCCAATGGGTTCTTGAACTGATATTCCACTATATTCCTTGGTTTTACACACAAACACAAAAATCATTCACACAAAGACTTTGAGTAGCAGGTTTTATAGAAAGTTTAGAGAAGTTAGGAAATATACAGGGTTTGCACAGTTGACTCATAAACAATTAGATGGGAATAACAGTCAACCTAGTTCTGTAGTCTCTCTGCTGATTTCTCACATTGCTCAGCCATTCTCTCTCCTATATGACCTCTGCCCCCATCAGCAATTTTGTTTCAAATGAAAAATTATTCTACTTTCCATTTGTTCTGCCCGAAGAATTCTCAATCCTATCATGGGGATAGGATTTTTCATTCCCAAATGCTCCATCGAGATGTATTCTGGATTCCTGTAGCTTAAAGGGAAACTTTTACAATGTCCAAAGCCCTTGATGTCCTGCAACTGAAGGAGGATGTCCTTAAATTCCTTGCAGCAGGAACCCACTTAGGTGGCACCAACCTTGATTTCCAAAGGAAAAGTGACAGCATCTACATCATCAGTCTGAAGAGGATCTGGGAGAAGCTTCTGCTGGCAGCTCATCTATTGTTGCCATTGAAAACCCTGCTGATGTCAGTGTCATGTCCTCCTTGGCCGGTGGGCTGTGCTCAAATTTGCTGCTGCCCCTGGAGCAAATCCTATTGCTGGCTGCTTTACTCTTGGAACCTTCACTAACCCAATCCAGGCAGCCTTCCAGGAGCCGTGTTTTTTTGGTGGTTACTGATCCCAGAGCTAACCACCAGCTTCCCACAGAGACATCTTATGGTAACCTGCCTACCATTGCTTTGTGTTCTACAGATTCTCCTCTGTGCTCTGTGGGCATCTCCATCCCATGCAACAACAAGGGAGTTCACTCAGTGGGTCTGATGTGGTGAAGACTGGCCCAGGAAGTTCTACACACAAGTGGCACCATCTCCTGTGAACACTCATCAAGGTCATGCTTGATTTCTACTTCCATGGAGATCCTGAAGAGATTGAAAAGGAAGAACAGGCTGCTGCTGAAAAGACTGTGACTAAGGAGGAATTTCAGAGTGAATGGACTGCCCTAGCTCCTGACTCCACTGCTACTCAACCAGAGGTTGCAGACTGGTCTGAAGGCGCGCAGGTGCCCCTGTGGCCATTCAGCAGGTTTCAGCTGAAGACTACAGTGTTCAACCTGCCATGGAAGAATGGTCTGCAGTTCCTCCAGCTCAGGCCACTGAAGGGGTAGGAACTACCACCAAGTGATTTTAAGCTGTTCTTCCATGGGCTGTTAAGAAGATGGAAATAAGATTGATGGTAAATAAACATCCATTTTTTAAATTTTTTTTAAAAAGATATTTTCAAGACCTTTCCTCCCCAAAGCAAATTCTACTATGAACTATTTTAAAAAGAAAGGGATTTTTTTTCTTTTTTTTACCACCCACCAACTATGTCACATGCTCTGAGAAGTACACAGGGAGAAAATCTGTCCTAAAACAGTAAGTAGCTAACCCAATGAGAAAATAAATGCACAGAACTCAAACGTCTCTTGGGCCTCACCAGCCCGTAAAAACAATGAGGTCACATAACATTTACCCATACAGTCTCTCCAGCAAGCTCACCTAACCCCAGGAACCCTAGCAAGGACAATCTAAGAGAAATTCAGCCAATCCAACTATGAAAACTATATAACTTACAATTAGACAGGGGGAAAGAAGTCTGAAGGGTGAAGAAGGGAGTTAACAGGATGATCACAGGTTAATAAAATGGCCCACTTTAGGTTCAAGGTGGCTGTTTAGATTTCTGAACTTGAGCCACCAGGATTCAATGATATAGCTTCTAAATGTCTGTTTGTTTTTAATCTATTTTTGTTTCACCATTAAAAAAAAAAAAAACTAGGGTTATCTGGGGTTTCCATTTCTGACCAAATTAAAAGTATTAACATTCAGAAAACAATTGACCATGGAAATTAGTTTTTCATGTTGCTTATGATTTTGTTATAAGGATGAGAAAAACTAGTAAAGTCTGTGAAAGAGTAGTTTTTTCAACCAATTTTTAAACGATGAAGTTACCAAGGATTCTCCATCCCTTGTTCACAGTTTCAAAATCCAAAGAGCTCTGAAACTCTTGAGTTTTTAATTCATAAAGTTCTGGCAATGTCATCTGGTAGCAGAACCTGAACTGAACACGTATGAGGCTGCTTGTGGTCTCTATTCATCCCACTTCATGGGAGGAGATCTGTGTTTCCTGTAGAAACATGAAAATGTTTGATCACAGGCTGTTCCTCCAACTATACTGAAGGAAGTGTATAAAACATGCAATGCAGAGTTTACCCTTCAAAAGTCTTGAGTTCCAATCCACATTTGGCTCCAAGGGTTTTGGAGAAAGGATTATGGATCCACACTGTCATCTGCTAGAGGTAAGTGAAGGCAAAGGGAGGAGAAGCCAAGGGGAATTGGGGAAGCTTTTATGGTTCCAAGGCCCACATTTTCAGAAGCACTAATTAGAACATGTGATCCATCAAAAGGAGAGAACATCAGATATGGGACTGTGTTGTAGACATGTAGAGTCTAGTGGAAGTTACAGCAAGTGAGAATATCTGGGAAACCCTGCTAAGTCCTCCAGTTGAAGCCAGATTTGCCCACTGGGACCTGCTGCCCAGCCACTCACCACTCCCTACAATGTAAGGGATAAGACTAGAACTATAAGATCACAGATATTCTTGGTGGAAGTTTTCCAAGCCTCTCCTTTCTCTCCTTTTATTTAAAAAAAAAAAAAATCTAATCATTTTAGTTATTTAACGTTCCCTCAGTGCTTATCTGCTTTAGGAAAAACAAAGATTATTTTAAAAAGAAAAAAAGAGATAAGAGTAAATAAGGCCCTATTGAAGTAGTTCTCTAATTTGACTTACATCAGAATCACTTGGGAAACTTTTTAAATATTGATCCCTAAGCCATCCCACCCATTCCTTACCCCCACAACCCACTGAATGAGGAGCTCCTGAATTGGTCTCAAGACATATGCAGTTCTCAAAGTGCCACAGGTAATTTCTATGTGTAACGGGGTTGAGAACTACTGCTTAAATGTTTTATTTTTAATCTTTAAAGAGGGAGAAAGAAAAAGACCTTTTCTCTACTTCCATATAGAAAGTTCCTAGGATCTAGAAAAGCCCAAACAGGGGTAGTAAGCACACTTTGCCGTTGTCTTGATCACATGTGCTAATCACACAAAGGAAGTTTCACTTCTGTAAAAACTATCAGTTTCTCTTTCATACTTATCATTTGCAATCATAGATGCGTTAAGCAATTTTCAGCCAATGATTTTATCTTCTTCATTCCTGAGCTTGTGGATATACCCTACATTTAGGTGCTATCAAGGATTAAGGGAATATCTGCTACATGTCAGAAGAAAAACCAGCTTCCCAGAAATTCTCTGGTGTGTTGGATGGAATTTAGCAAAATGTCTTGAATAGGAAGTCAACTTCTTTTCTTTCTTCTGCTGGAATATCTACACGATAAATTTCATATTCCTTATATGTGTGACCAAGGAATTTGGTTCTCTCTTCTTTCTTCTGAACCACCTTAATGTGAGAAAAATGTTGTAAGCTAGTTTCCCTCTTATCTTTAAAATATGGCTCCATGAATGCTTTCTCTTTGACTTTATCATGTTTATCCCCATGAGTGTCTGGTTTCTTGGTGGAGCTGAAGATTCCTCCTCTTCATCTACTAGTTGGGGGATACCCTTCACCTGTTGTCCTATTGAACATATCTTGCAAACTATCATTTATTTTTCTTTCTCCATTTGGACTTTTTCTCCCTTCTCCTCCTTTAGGTCTTCTTCTCAAAGAGGCTACCTTGATCCCTGGGTTAAATAAGCTTCCCTGTTATTGTTTCTCAGAACACAATGCTTTTCTTTCATAGCATTCATCAGAATTTAATTAAATGCTTATTGCAGTGCTTATTTATTTAATGTCTATTTTTCTACTAGATAATAGGACATTTAAGGTCAGAAACCCAGTGTATCTTTTGTTGTCGCTTAGTTTGGTTGGGTTTTTATTTTTATTTTTTGTTTGTTTGTTTTTGTTTTGTAGTTTTTGGTGGGTTTTCTTGGGAAGAACGGGAAGGTTTTTGCTTTTTTTAAATTATTGTGCACCCAGTCGGTGCCTAACACTGACACATAGTAAATAATAAATAAATATTCATTGAACCTGTATATTAAATATCCCAGAAACTCTAGGCTGTGGTCACCGGATTTGTTCATCAGAAAGTCAGAGGGGACTTTATAAAAAAGTGTCATTAAACACATGCACACGTATGTTTATTGCGGCACTATTCACAATAGCAAAGACTTGGAATCAAACCAAATGTCCATCAGTGACAGACTGGATTAAGAAAATGTGGCACATATACACCATGGAACACTATGCAGCCATAAAAAAGGATGAGTTTGCGTCCTTTGTAAGGACATGGATGCAGCTGGAAACCATCATTCTCAGCAAATTATCACAAGAACAGAAAATCAAACACCGCATGTTCTCACTCATAGGTGGGAACTGAACAATGAGATCCCTTGGACTCGGGAAGGGGAACATCACACACAGGGGCCTATCATGGGGGGGGGGGGAGGGATTGCATTAGGAGTTATACCTGATGTAAATGACGAGTTGATGGGTACTGACGAGTTGATGGGTGCAGCACACCAACATGGCACAAGTATACATATGTAACAAACCTGCATGTTATGCACATGTACCGTAGAACTTAAAGTATAATAATAATAATAATAATAATAATAATAAAAAGTGTTATTAAAAAGCAAAAATGGCTGGAAAGCAGAAGGCAAAGGACTGAAGAAGGGCTGGGAGCCCACGAAAAGGAGGCATAATACACTTGCCTTTGCATAGCAGGACTTGTGATCATCATGGTAAACACGAAAGTGTCCAAAACATAAGACTCCACTTATGACTCATGCTGATCATGAACATTTATTTCAGAATGGCACATACAGTGTTGTTGTAATTGTGATTCAGAATGACCACCTTGGTGTGCTTTATTTGCTATGGCAAATGCTTAATTGCAGCTTGTGTTGTTGGCCTTTATTTAAATGTCAGTAAAACTCTCTCCCACAGATATTAAATGTTACAATTCATCATTCATGAAGTCTTCTTTAATCAACTTTTCCTTAAGTGTTTCAAATTCTTGTCAGGCCCATTCATTTCTCTTGTAATGATCTAAGAATTAGTTCTAGGTAGCAAAATGACTATGTTCTTTCAGAGCACATTTTTCCTAAGAGTTCGAAAACATTTGTCTACATTAATCTGAGTTATTATGCAGTGGGGCCCAAGCCACAGTAAACACAAGCCACAGTAAACACAGAGTAATGAGTAGCATCTGTCAACCCTAATGGCAAAGGATGCCAAGCATTCTCAAGTCCTTTGCATTTTTATGACAAATAGAATAAATTGATACATACATTCAGTGAGTCAGTCAATTAACACTTGTGGGAGCAACAACCATAAGTCACATCTGGTAACAAAATGGCATATACAACACTATGCCCGCCTCATGGAGTTTAGAGTTTATAGTCCAAATAGAGAGACAGACATGAAAGCAATAAGACCAACAAAGAGTTATTGCAGCTATGATGGAGACAAAAATCATTGATTTTTCTAAATGTTGGAGGATGAGTGTGGTGGCTCACACCTGTAATCCCACTTCGGGAGGTTGAGGTGGGTGGATTGCTTTAGCCCAGAAGTCTGAGACCAGCCTGGGAAACATCTAACCCCATCTCCACAAAAAACTGAAAAAGTAGCTGAGCATGGTGGTGTGTGACTGTAGTACCAACTATTCAGGAGGCTGAGGTGGGAGGATCATCTGAGCCTGGGGAGGTCAAGGCTGCAGTGTGCAGTGATCAAACCACTGAATCCCAGCCTGGGCAACAGAGAGAAAAGAAAACAAAAAAGTTGGAGTTTAGGGTAATATGGGTGTCAGACTGGCTTCTTGACTCAGGCTGTGTCTTAAAAACTGAGCATACATGGGGGTTAAAGTGGGAGGAGTAACAGGAAGAAAGGGTGGTCCAGGCATGATGAAGAAATGTATCAAAGGCTCAGAGGATGAAACAGCATAGCCCTGGATATGCTAGTGGTTAGATGCCTGCAAGTTGCTAGGCATAGAGGGGAGCTCAGGGAGAAATAAGGTAGGAGAAGGAAGCCGTGGCCAGGTATTGGAGGGTATTGTGTGCCATATTGAGCAGTTTGGATTATATTCTCTTGGCAATGTGGAGTCTCTGGAATATTTCAAATAGGAAGTGACTTGGCGAGATGTATTATATGATTTAGAGAGTTCACTCTGGTAGTTGTGTAGCAATTGAATGAGACAGTTTGGGGACTGAAGACATTTTATTCATTCATTCAAACACTTTTAAGTGCCTTTAAAGTACGAGATACTATCCTAAGCTCTAGGGATACAGTAATGAACCAAAGAGACAAGATCTCTGCTCTCATGGAGCATTCTAGCAGGGGCATATATATATAACAACAAGACAAGTGAATACATAAACAAGAAAAATAGAAGATAGCATGAATCTCTGTGCAAAAATTCAAATAGGCTGGTATAAAAGAAAGTATCCAGTGGTGACTTAAAATTGTGTAACTACGAAAGACCTCTCTGAGCAGTATCTGAGTGACAAGAAACTCATCTTATTATAGGATTGGGAGGAGAACATTCTAGGCAAAGGAACAGCTGATGCAAAATCCCTAAGAGAGAAAGAGTTTGGCCAGCTCAAAAAATGGAAAAAAGACCAACATGGCCAGCAATAAGAGAGCCAGGAGCAGATGGTAGACAGTGACATCTGATAAGTAGACCAAGCCTAGAATTCAAAGGCCATAAGGCTTAGGGCAATGTGTTTGGATTTTGTTTTAAGGGCCATAGGAAATCACTGTATGGTTTTCAGTGGGTAAATGATACGGGAAGGTGTATATTTTTAAATGATAACTGGCTGCTCTATAGAAGGTAGACAAGAATAGAAGTAAAAAGAAGTCAGGAAACTATTGAAGTGGTCCTCAGGGGAGAGATCAAGATGGACCAGGGACATGGCAGTGGAGATGGAGAGAAGCAGATGGAATTGGGATATGTTTGTGGGCAGAGTTAAAAAATAACTTGCTGGTGGATTAGATACGGAAGAAAAAATAAAAAGTGGAATCAAAGAACACTGATGAATGTTTGGCATGTGCAATGGGCAGATGGTGGTAATGTTTACTGAGAAAGGAACAGATATGAGAAAGGGAAATGAGAATTCCTATTGGGCCATGTTAAATTTGAGATAACTATTGCATTCCTGAGGAAATGTCAAATCAGCAAGTGGCTGCGCACATCACGAACTTCCAGTGAAGTCAAAACTATAGGTAAAGATTTGGAAATAACCCCCACATAGTATTTCTAAAACCCTGGGAATAGGTGGGACACTAGAGAGACTGTAACTGGAGGAAAAGGGAGTACCCAAGAATAGGCTCTGAATGCTGAGGAGTTGTAAATATGGTTTTTTAAAAAGCCGTAAGATATCACGGCACCATGAAAGCCAAGAAATAATGAATGGCTTTAAAATATGATTTTAAAGTAGGATACCATTACAACAGACAGGGCTTCTTTTCAGCAAGCTTGCTTAGCTGTGTCTCAGTCATCTTCGTAACCTTAGTGATTAACACAATGTCTAGCACTGAGTGGTAATAAATTAATCTTGCCAAGCCTAAAGAGCAGGCAAGAGGCCTGGGTTGAAGGTTTGCATAGACATAGGAATCTCCAAAATTGAAGTTATTTGAGTAAGGGGGTGAGATCACCCAAGGTCAGTGTCGAATGAGATGAAAGACAAGGGTA
Source organism: Piliocolobus tephrosceles (assembly GCF_002776525.5). Classification (NCBI taxonomy): domain Eukaryota; kingdom Metazoa; phylum Chordata; class Mammalia; order Primates; family Cercopithecidae; genus Piliocolobus; species Piliocolobus tephrosceles. Next base: position 99,709,058 of record NC_045446.1, read on the forward strand.
GACACAACCTAGCAAATAACAACTTGTAGGGGGTAACAATGCAAATGGAGAAGGAACATTCAGGGAGATAGGAGTGGAGCCAGAAGAGCTTTGTTATGGAGGAGTAGTGTGAAATGCTACAAAGGAGTGAAGAGTTTGCTAGTAGAATGTAGAGAACAATAGTGTAAAATACACAAAGAGAAACTTGGTCGTGGAGGGTGAAGAAGAGGTAAGAAACAAGGAAAGTAAGTGTGGACTCTTCTTCCAGGAATCCCATCTATGAAGAGAAGGCGAGAGGTTAGAAAGGTCCAAGCTCACAGGAAGTTTATAAATTTGCGAGGAGAGAGCCAGTGGAATAAAGATGTTAGAAATGCAGGTGACTGTTGGTGGGAAAGCAAAATGGTGCAGTCATATGGAAAACACTATGGATGGCAGTTCCTCAAAAAATTAAAAACAGAATTATCATATAATCCAGCAATTCCACCTTTTTGTTTGTTTGTTTGTTTGTTTGTTTGTTTGTTTGTTTGTTTTTTGAGATGGAGTCAAGCTCTGTCACCCAGGCTGGAGTGCAGTGGCGCGATCTTGGCTCACTGCAACCTCCACCTTCCCAGGTTCATGCCATTTTCCTGCCTCAGCCTCCCAAGTAGGTGGGACTACAGATGCCTGCCACAATGCCCTGCTAATTTTTTGTATTTTTAGTAGAGACAGGGTTTCACCATGTTAGCCAGGATGGTCTTGATCTCCTGACATCATGATCAACCCGCCTTGGCCTCCCAAGGTGGTAATTCCACTTCTGCGTACAGACATAAGAAAACTGAAAGTAGAGTTTTGAAGAGATATTTGTATACCCAAGTTTATAGCAGCATTATTCACAATAGCCATAAGTTGGAAGCAACCCAAATATCCATCAATGGATGAATGCACAGACATTGTATGTATTCCGTACATACAACGGAATATCATTCAGCCTTAAAAGGAAGGACAGCCTTAAAAGCATTTACACATGCTGCAGCAAGGATAAAACTTGAGGACATTATGCTAAGTGTAATAAGCCATGCACAATACTGCAAGTATGTATGATTCCATTTATATGAAGAACCTAGCATAGGCAAACTCATGGAGACAGCAAGTAGAATGGTGGTTGCCAGGGCAGGAGAGACAGAAGAATGGGGAGGTTTTATTTAATGGGTATTTAAGTTTCTGTCTTGCAAGATGAATAGAGCTCTGGAAATTGGTTGTACAACTATGTGAATGTACTTGACACTGCTGAGCTGTACACTTAAAATGGTTAAGATGGTAAATTGTATGTTATGTGGATGTGAGTAAAATTGATTTTTTTAAAAAAATTGCACATGAACAGCAAAGATAGAACAATCATGAGTTTGGTGAAAAGAGACCCATCTTGTTCTGAGGCTGAAGAAAGGCAGTTGAAGGAGACGCAGGTGAGGGTAAGTTTGTAGATATCAGGACTAAAAGCCAAAGGTGGCATGCCCTTTAACCTTGATGTTCTCTCTTAAGTGTAAGGTAAGGTCATCAATCAGAAAGAGAAGATCAGGCAGGAGTCACTCCAATCCCAGTGATCTGTGATGATGTTTGAGAAAGATAGCAGAATGAGATCCTTTCCGCAGAGGAACCAAACCTCATGTTTGCCCTCTCCTCTCCTGTTAGACATCTTCCCTATGTATATAATGCGTTATTACAGTCAATCAATGAGAACAAGGAATCTCATTTCACAAATAAAAAACCTTGCATTTGAAAATATCCAGATTTGTATCAAACTCAGCATCCAAATTATTTCTTTTGTTCTGGTTATACAGCACCAATAAAATGATGACTTCCACAGATAGCTTTGAAAATTTTTTGATTTGTTGACAGCTTACCTTGCAATCTCAGGATGTTCTAAAATAAACAAATCTAGAAACAAAAAAAGAGGAATAGTACTTTTCCTTTTAAATTTGAAAATTTATACTAAGAGTTCCTTTCATTTTTTATAATGTCAGAAAAAAATCACTCATAATATACAAAAAACACCAAAATATCTACTATGAAATATCATGGCACAGCAGCCCTCATTTTTTCCACCTGATTATTAATGCCAGTGAGAACAGGCGCAGAACAGATGCACCTAAACCTTGCCTGGCATTTTGTTTATCACAGTACACATGTGCAGTAATATTGTACTTGCTTGTCAAATTTTATGTGTATCATTACATGCAGGCTTGAATTTTAAAATGAGCAGTGTAGGGCAGCACCGTTTTTAATCGAAGAAGTTTTACAATTTTTGTTTTATTCATAAATATTTCAGTATATATTTCTTACAACTGGGAACTCATTTTTAAAAAACATGACAATACTATTATTACATCTAAAAATGTTAATAATTCCTTAATATCATCAAATGTCTACTTAGCACTTAAATTTCCCCACTTCATTTTTTCATTGTTTAAATCAGGATCCAAGTAAACTCCATATTTGCAATTGGTTGATGTATAATACAGATGTGTACCTACACATTGAAGTGTCTTTCAATCTGTAAGTTCCTGTTTCTTCTTTTTTTTTTTCCCCCCCTAGCCTCTTTTTTATTGAAATTGAACAATGGGCCAGGAACTATGTGAGGTCCTTGTATTCATTTGCTAGAGTTGCCATAATAAAATCACAGACTGAGTGGCCTAAATCGAAATATATTTATTAATTTTTTGAGTTTATTTATAACTAAAGTGAAGACTGAGTATCTTACTGAAAGACTAATTATATTATCTCCTAAACTGCAAGCTACTTTCAGGCAGAAATTGATAACCAGGTCACATGGTTTATTAATGACATAGTGTATTCCTTCATTCAACAAATATTTATTGGGTGTCTCTATGTGGCAGATGCTGTACTGCACACTGCAGAGAAGAAGCTAAAAAAGCATGAAGTCTCCCTCCACAAAGACATCACCCGGAGGAGCTGACTGACATATCAGTACGTAACAACTGTACACTGTACGCAAGCAAACAAACAGCAAGCTCAGGGCAGAAGGTCTGACTGCATCCTCTCTTCCCTCAAATGTTCCATGGTTAAGTCCAGAGGTGCTACCTCCAGCTGTCATTGACATGATGTATAAAAACACAGCCTGGTATGAATTTAGAAGCTACTAAATTAAAAATTAGATTCATAAGGAGACTGAGTAATCAGAATGACAGCAGATAAAAGCCAGTGGGAGATGATTTTTGAGAATCTAATATTCTTCGTTAAGCCTCAGACAATTAAACCATGAGGCTGATTGTGCCACCTTTGGAATATTTCAGCTTTATGTCCACTGGGAATCTATCTTTCAATGATATTACAGATAATAGTGAAAAAAATATGCTTGCTTCGGAAAAAAAATTAAAGGAGTAAGATAATTAAACCTTGTAATTATTAATGTTTAAAAGTTCCTGCTTTTTAATTTCTTCAAGTTAAAAGCTACCTGGCATCATCCTGAACTCTAAGTGAAATAGCTAGAGGATTAAACGATTATTAAAAATATAATATTCAGTTATAGTACATCAACAAGCAATATGACAAGAAATTTAAAATGAGTAAATAAAATGTCAAGGGTACTTAGAGACAGCTGACTATCACGAAGAATAGGGAACTGATCTCTGGAGGCTCCAGAATGTACTTTAAATGAAAGTTAGAAATTTATGGTCTCTCCTGATGAAATGCCATGGGTAATCGGGGCAACATAAATGTGTACATAAGTGGGCAATGCTGCTGATATCCCATGAGAAATAGAAATAGATATTCTCTGGGTCCTAAAATTCAGTGATTGCCCCCTCCTAGGCCACCTCTTCCTGGCTGGAGCCCAGTAAATGGCATTCTCAGAGGACATTCTGTGGAGTCACAATGTGAAATGGATCTGCATGGATATGAATATCAGATTAAGACTGGAGGTTTCTCTCCACGGTGGTTCAAAAAGACATATTGCTCTCATAAAGATTTAGCAGTGATTACCAACTATGTTTGAAGGCAGAAGACAAGCAAACAAATAGTAAATTAGTCTATCTCTGTGGTTTAGAGCTTATGGTTTAATTCGTATTTGTAATTAAACAGCCCAGAAATTGCACAAGGAATGTTCCCCTTTCTGTCCTGTCATTTTTTCCCATCTATTGTTTGGGTCATTTCCAGTGACATATAAACACAAGTTGATCTTAATCACCTTGTAAAAATGCCCTTTCTGGATTCTACTTCCCCTTTTAGCTATGCCCACATCTCTGGTCTCCTTTGCACAAAACTTCTCAAAAGATTTGACCATTCACTGCCTCCAATTTCCCCCTCCAATTTTCTGTTATCACATTCTAATTAGGTTTTTGACACTACCACTCCCCAAAACTGCCTTTCCAAGGTCACAGATAATCTTCACATTGCTGTATTCAATAGTCAGTGCTCAGTCCTCATCTCACTTAACATAACTGCAGCATTTGATACAGTCGATCACATTCAGCTTCTTGGAAATACTTTCTTCACTTGCAGTTCATGACCACACACTGCTGTTTGCTTTGCTAGTTTAGCCTCTTCTTCAGGCCCAGGGGTTGGTCCTCAGGTCTCTTCTTTGTCTATACATCTTGGGATCTGATGGTTTTGAATATGTTGACAACTTCCAGATTTACACCTCCAGAAATCTTGACTCATTATCCAACTATCTATTCAATAGTTCTATTTTGATATCTAGAAGGTATCTCAAAATTAATATGTCCAACACTGAGCCCCTGATCTTCTTGCCACCCTCAAGTTTGGATCACCCAACTTTTTCAATCTTTTTAAAACAAGTCAACAGCATCCATCCTTCCACTTGTTCAATTCAAAAATCACGTAATTACTATCTACTTTCCTGAAAGTTGGAGCTTTTCTTCTTATCCCAAATGTAAAGGGACCCTAGTAAAATGTCATAAATCTCTTTGAGGAAGGACCCAATGCTATGAGGACCATAAATCTTCCTCCAAAGGAATGTGGCCAGTTACCAAGATAACTGCACCATGGAAATGGAAATACCCAAACTTTTCGGGGATTACTAAGACTGTCTCTAAATGGCTGCTCATTCCTGAGAACTCAAAATACCACTGTGGTCTACCAGAACCAAATGGGAACTTATGGAAGTCAGGAAAGAAATGGAATTTTGACCTAAGTCTCACAGTGGGCCTGGTGGGTCCAGAAACCCACACTGTGCTTAGTTCCGCAGTGCCTTATGTTTTAATTGGAGCTGACATTCTCAGCAACTGGCGGAATCGCCACGTGAACGGCAATATAGTATGGTGGTTAAGATCATGAACTCCGGAGCTAGTCTGCCTGGATTCAAATCCTAGATATGATACTAGCTGTGTGACCTTGAGGAAACTACTTCTCTTCTCTGTGCTTCAATTTCCTAATCTTTAAAATAGGATAATAATATCCCTTAAGGGTGGTACGGGATAAAATGAGTTAGCATTTGTCAAATGTTTAGAACAATACCTGCACGTAGTAAATGCTACATGTAGGTTAAATAAATAAAATCCTTAATCTCTTTCTTTATCTCATATTGTCCCCTCCAATCAGTCAGGAAATCCCTTTGATTTTCCCTTCAAAACATGTCTAAAATCTGACACCTTTACACCAGTTCTACCACTACCATCATAGAGTGAGCAGCCACTACCTCTTGCCTGGATTATAGCAGTAGACTCTTATCTGATCAGTCCATCCATCACTTTCCGACATAATCTCTTACTACTCTCCTCCATATTTACTCCACTCCAGCCACACTGGCTGCTGCTTGCTCTTCCAATACTCCAGGCTTGCTCTCACCTCAGCGGCTTTGCAATGACTGTTCTTTTTACTGTTCTCTTGCCTCTGATATCCTTATGGCTCAATCCTCCTTAATATTTTGACAAAATAACACCTTCCTAATAAAGCCACCCTGACCACCCCCCCCAATTTAAACTGTAATTGTGCCCATACATGCTCCCAATACTTTCTCCTGCTCTATTTTAACAGCACTTATAACTTTCTATAAAGTGTATAATTTACCACACTTATTAGATCCCACAGAGTATCATGGAAAGGTCCCAAAGGATTAAAGATCCATGAGATGGAAGGGACTTGTATGCCTGAGTCACTGGTTGGAGCAGAGCTGTCCAGGAGAACCTCCTGACCAGCAACATATGCATTGGCCTTTCCATGAGAAATGACTGACCACTTGCCAGGAAATACATCACCAGTTCAAAGGGGCACAGACTGCTGCTTCCACCTGGCTTTGCCATCACTTAAGAGCATTTTCAACTGCTGGCTTATATCCCATGGATGAATAGAGCCATGCGTAGAAAAAAGAAAGTAACAATAGCATCCACAGGACCTAGCAATCAGGGAGATGAAAAAACAAGCAGAATGCCCAAAACAGGCAGCTTCTTATAAACTAGAACTTCTTATAAACTAAAGAAGAGAGGTGGCAACTGTAGTTTTTGAATGAGATAAAATAATAATAATGACAACAATAGCATTTAAAGAAATTCAGTCCCAATGTGAAAAAAAAAAAGACTCTGAAATTCAAAGAGGGTTTTTGTTTGCTCAACTTTACAGTTTACACAGATGAATTGAAGGAGCTGTTAGTCTCTTTGGGGACTGAATTTGGGCCTGTAAGATCAAGCAAAAAGATAGCTCAATGCAGACAGCAAAATCACAAAGAGATGGAAATATGAGAGAAATTATTGAAAAGGGATTGGAGGACAGATGCAGAGACCAAACCTATGAATAATAGGACTTCCAAAGGAGGGAAAGGAACAGATGTAGGGATGCATTAATTAAAGGAATAATAGGAGAAATTTTCCCTGGTTTTAAGAAAGATTCAATTCTGCAAATTTGAAGTGCTCATCAAGTTCCAGGCAAAATTTATGGGGTAAAATTGTCTTTTTAAAAATACTTGGAGATATCTTGGTAGATACCCTAAATTCAAACATTATAAAATTTATAGGCTGTCAGGCAGAAAAACTCTGTTACACACAAAGGAAAGAACCAACATAAATTGGACTAATACAGGAGACAGAAGACAGAAGAATTACAGCTACAGAACACAGGACTCCAGTTTCAAGTCCTACCCTCTGCTGAGAGAGCCACAGTGCACCTGCCGGGATGAAAGAAAGGTGCTCGCAAATATGCAAGGATTTGAGGCTTATGTCACCGGCATATTCCATGTAAGGACATACTTCAGGAAGGGCTCTAGGACAACAAAATATGAACCTGAACAGAGTCCCTGGTAGGGCACAAGGAGGTGAGGAACCAGCCATGAGTTTGAGTCTCTATCTGTGTGTGTGTGTGTGTGTGTGTGTGTAATTTTCCACTTAGGCATACCTATATTGAAATTTAAACTGAAAATGATAGAGTGACTGGGAATTTGTAATGTAAGTGCTGAGTAATGATCATACAAATAGAAGAAGTATTCTGCAGGAGAAAACCTAAAAATGTCTAAAAGTACTAAACTATTTCAAAAAATCTTGGGAAGGCAGGAGGGAGTAAGTAGAGAGGGAAGTACAAATTTTCCTAAGGTTTCATCTGAGATAAGCGTAGGGAAATGAAAGCATTATAAAGGTGGAAGAGGGCAGGGGGAAAATAAAGCTATCTGAGAGAGAGAGAGTTGGCATCTTGTTTTCATTTGGTCGCAGAGAAATCAGTAGTCCAACAGGAGTGAACATAATGGGAAAGCATTCACTCGACGAATGGGGAAGTGTGGTAGAATCTTTAAATTTAATAAGGAAAATAGAATTACAGGACCTTGATGAATCTACCAAAATTAAGGAAAGAAAAGGAAAAACAATGTCAAATAAATAATATACATGAGGTAAGATGAAATAAACAAAATCAAATATATCTGGTATTAAGTTAAATATAAACTGAATTCACCTTTCAAAGACAAACATTTTCAAACTAGACTTAATAAATCAGATGTATCTTGATTTCAAAACACACTTAAAGTGATTTTTTTAATGTTAAAAAGTAATAGGTAAATGGATATCAGGAAAAGTACATATTTTTTAGAAAGGAAAAGAAGAAAAGAAAGGAAGGAGAAGAAAGCAGCACTACTACAATTATTGGCCAACATAGCATTTAAGATTAAAGCATTAATCAGGACAAAGGGGAAGGT
>NC_045446.1:99717567-99768395 GCF_002776525.5 Piliocolobus tephrosceles
GTTGCTGAGGCTGGATGGAGTGCAGTGGCGCGATCTCCACTCACTACAACCTCTGCCTCCCGGGTCCAAGTGATTCTCCTGCCACAGCCTCCCAGGTGGTTGGGATTACAAGTGCACACCACCATGCCTGGATAATTTTTGTGGGTTTTTTTTTTTTTTTTTTTTGAGATAAAGTCTCGCTCCCGTCATGCAGGCTGGAGTGCAGTGGTGCGATCTTGGTTCATTGCAACCTCCACCTCCTGGGTTCAAGCGATTCTCCTTCCTCAGCCTCCTGAGTAACTGGGATAACAGGTGTGCGCCACCATTCTGACTAATTTTTGTATTTTTAGTAGAGACAGGGTTTCACCATGTTGGCCAGGCTGGTCTCGAACTCCTGACCTCAGGTGATCCACCCACCTCACCCTCCCAAAATGCTAGGATTACAGGCATGAGCCACCACACCCAGACCATAATATAACTTTTGTATTTTTATTTATTCCTCCTCTACTCACTCTGGGATGGCTGACCATGTTTATGTTTTGATACTCAGGTATTATCCTTAGGAGAAGGACACCTTTAGGTATTAAGTTTAATTATAAAGATTGAAACCAGGTCTGCCTGTCTTGAAAGTTGGTGATCTTCTTCCTCATCACATCCTGATGCCTCTGTGGCCCACGGGGAGCCCAGAAACAGGATCACAGGGCCCACGACAGTAGAGAGTGGTACAGAGGCCACCTGGGGACCTCCCTGAGGGAATGTGCAGACACTACTGATGCAGCCCAGCCCAGACTGGCCCTTCCAACATGGACCCCCAGTGGAGACCATCTGGTTCCTGAAGGCTTCTGACCCTCCGGCTGCAGCCTCCATACCTAATGCTTTACACCCGTAGGGCGAAGAGACTGAGGAGCTCTGAAGGGAGGCCTTGAGGAACTCTTTGTCCCCGGTATGAGCCACTCCCTAGATTCAATCCTGGGGCCTCGCATTCATCTCTCTCCAGTTTCAACAATGTTTTTGAGCACACAATATGTACCAGACCCTGTTCCAGGCTGCTTTTTAATTTTTCAATTATTAAAAATTTTTTGAGACAGGGTCTGGCTCTGTGGCCCAGACTGGAATGCAGTGTCATGATCACGATTCACTGCAGCCTCGACCTCCCAGCTCAAGTGATCTTCCCACCTCAGCCTCCTGAGTAGCTAGGCCTGTGGTCATGTGCCACCACACCTGACTAATTTTTTTTATTTTCATAGAGACAGGGTCTCGCCTTGTTGCCCAGGCTGGTCTTGAACTCCTGGACTCAAGGTATTCTCCTGCCTCAGCCTTTCAGGGATTATAGGAGGGATTATAGGCATGAGCCACTGCACTAAGCCCAGGCTGCATTTTTGGAGGGCACATATTTTTCAAGATTTCCCTCAGATCTGGTGAGTGGATTAAAGTTCTAGAACTCATGTTTGGCTTCAAAGTGCTTAACATTCAGGGATTGTCAGACAACAGTCCATAGGCAGTGCTCATCCGTGGCATAGTTCCAACAGGCTGAGAAAAATTAGAGATAAGTGCAATATCTCTATTAATAGAGTGAATTTTTAATGAAGCCACATCTATTCCATCTTAAAGTTTGTTCTCTATTCTGATATGACATCCTTCCTCTTTTTAGATTTAAAGTGGCATTTCTTTCATGAAATGATAGTAGATAGTAGGTTTTTTTTAATGTTCTTAACTGATAAAACGTTGAACATCCTGTGACCCCCAAGTAAATTAATGCATAGATTGATAAGTGATGTATCACTCTGTGAACCAAACATGTGTGGCTTTATTCTCTGACATTTGCTTTCTGCAGCTCTCAGCACTATCCACGCTGAAAAGACACAATGCAATATTTCTGCAGTCATCTCTCTCTCTTTGCAAATTCACCTTGGCCAGCAATACAAATGGTCCAGTTATTCAAGGAGCCAGATTTTCTCTGGAGGGATGGGGGCTGCATTATGCAGAGTCCCGCCCTGGGCAGTTGGAAGAACACACTGCCTTGCAAACTGTTGCTGAGCCTGAGTATTTCTAAGCCTTCCAAAACCCTTGGTACAGTCTGTCCTCACATTGCCAACTGAGGGAATAAGCCTGAATACTTGGTCCCCCACATATTCTACTGAGGAAGCTCATCATATGCCAGTGTCATTCTGAAAGAAAGATTCTCAAATATACATTTAGCAATCATCACCAATCTGACAAAGTTGACCTGAATCTGTCTTTAAAAATTCTAAAGAAAAAAATGAATGAAAATTGGAGGTTATAATTTTACCAATATCAAGCCAAAGATAGACATGTTTCATCTTCATTTACATCAAACTTTTAGCCTCCAAAATTTTAAAACCATTTCTAATGTTACCTCCATCATTTAGCAATTAAAATTTTAGGGAGTTTACTTGAAACCCAAGTTGAGTTTGGAAGTTTGGCTCATTTGACGTGGCCTAGTTAAATACGGCAATTCCTTTCTTTTTGCCACAGGAGGCAGCTTGGGGCAGATAATTTGGGTCTGTCTGATAGCAAAGACCTGAGTTTGAATCTTGACTGAAAATTGTTCAGTAGCTATGTTACTTTCAGAAGGCTTTTAACCTCTCTAATCCTCAGCTTCATAATTTGTAAAATGGGTATTGTAAGACCAACAGCATGTAATCGTAATGAGTCTGGCATAAAGTAAATGCCAATCCTGTAAAATGCTAATCCTGTTTTTTAATCTAATTAGATCTCTAATTTTAATTTTAAATGAACTTAAGCAGGATGTCTTTTTTCCGTTTTTAATATTTTTAAAACTGGGAGGAAGAATCTTTGAAGGCAAGTTTGTTTTTCAAGTTTGTGAAGAGTTACACAAATGATTCTAGAGTAAAATGGCCTTATACCAAATGTTTTACCTACTCATAGTGCCAAATATCCACAATGTCAAACAAGAACTCCAAGTGTTCTCAGCTTTAATTTCACACCAATGCCACTTTAACAAAACAGTCTCCTTAGCAGGGTACTTCAGTGCTGAATCATTATTGACTCAGAGGTTTATAAATACCACTACTTGTATGACTTGGAATTTTCTTTAGTGGTTCCCTTTCGCCCTCTCTAAGTTCAGTTAAGCCTGACCCTGCAAAGGGAGTAATATCTGACATGCTCACTTCCACATTAGTGGGGCTGCTAACTCTGTATGACGTACATGATACATTTATAAAAAGGAACATTCTAAAAATAAGTTTAATGTATTCTCATTCAACTCCCTAAAAAACTGATGTAACTTGAAGACAGCAAGCTATGCTCATCAGTTTTCTCTAACAGCTTAGTAAATGTCAGAAAGAAACAGAAATGTTCTAAATAAGGACATCACTCGAAGTCTTTACAAAGTAAATCAGAATGCATACTTTTTCTTTTAAAAAAGCTTTAAAAATAATGTTCAAAATCTAAATCTCATTTGGTAGGAATGGTTTAAAGATAACACTCGAAAAGACAGCTAAGGTGTTATGCGGAAAGCAGCTGAAATGTATATAAAATCATTTCAGTGAGGGATTTACTTAAGGAATGGGGTGAGGAATTACAGACATAATATACAGTCCACACTGTTAGAGTCAATTCATCATCTACGGTAACAATAATGTACAGCAGGGAAGATAATCTAAAAATCCTGTATATTCACTTTTATATTCTAACATATTATTGTTTGCAGTAGATTTATCTTCTCAATTACATTTAAGATTTGTTTGCCTTTTTAGGTATTAATTACCTGATGGATGGAGAAAGATACCTAACAGCACCCTCAAGGGCACAGCAAAGCCAAAAAAGTAAAATTTTGCCAGAGATTATCTACAAAAATAAATTGTGTCTATAAGAGAGTAAGAGATGTGGCCTGGATCACTGAGAGCATGGAGTGAGGCCAATCCCAATAATTGATGTCTCTACAGTCCATCAGCCAATACCCGACAGTGGCCCAGGGAGAAGGGTGGATGCAAGCACTTCTACTCCCTGCAATAACTCTCCTTTCCTTCCCTCAGGCACGAGCCCCACTCCTCCAGAGCAGTTGTGGTCAGAGTATTTTGGGCAGTAGGCCTCATAAAAGAAGTATCTTCAAATTCAGGGTCAAATCCAAAGGAAGCTAATATGAATCAACTGAAAAATGAATGAGCTGAGCCACATGCTGAGAGTGACCTGAAGAAAAGTTGGTAAAAAAATTTTATCAAGCAACTAGGGTGTTTGATTCTTAAGAAGGAAATGAAATGCAAAATTTGCAATTTATGCAGAATTCTCTGTAATCTCTTGAATTCCAAGGGAAGTGACAGGTCTGTTTCAAATCCTTCTCCCGGAAACAGACAAAATTATAAAAGTAAAATACTGGAACAAAATCTCAGTGCTGAAAGTAAGTCATGTTGCCAACATCTTATAAACTGGGAAGATTTATAAGATGTTACAAACTGGGAAGATTAAAGCAAAGGTGAAACAAGATCAAACGCTCTCACTTAAAGTCCCCTCTGGTTTACCCACTCTGGAAGTGGCACAGTGCAGTAAGAAGCTAAGCAAATCTTTATAAATGTCACCAGCAATCCTGAATAATAAGAAATGAGGGCAAGAGATGAGGGTGAGCAGTGGATCAGACAGATCCACAAGTCAGAGGCTGCAGGGACGGGACAGAAGGAGCTAGCCTGTGGGTACATCAGAAAACTTTGCAGCAACTCAGCGTGCCACCTGCCCAGTTTCTCAGTAGCAGCATAGGCTCTTAATGACATGAGGCAGCACTTTCCTAAAATGGGGAAGCGGGGCAGGACCCTCAATCCCACTTTGAGAAGGCAAGAAGGACCATGAGACCAATGAAGACCACTCCCCATGGAGGTGCTTTTGCTATTGGCACTAACTACAGTGTATATTGTAGCAGGGCCACCAATCAAACTCTGCCGGCCCCAAGAGTTTGCTCTCATCCAAAATTTGACCTAACTGGCCATTTCCTTCTGATACATTCAAATGTATTTCCAAATTAAAGGGATAGCACTCCACAATGACAGGGCACTCCACAATGACAGGACATTCCCCAATTTGGTGGATAAAAGCCCCAGGGAAGATCCCAGAGGAATCTGAACCCATTCTCCGCACTTGGATTAGAGGTCAGCTGAACAGAAAACTGGATATAAAAATACTGGCCTCTGGTGCAATAATCTCAACAAAGAGAGAAAACAGAGCTTCTGTGACAAACATCCCTTCTTTTCTGACCCACATGCAACCCCAATTTCCTCTCTACACTATTCAGGTTGCCGGATGAGCAAATGATATTCTCCAGCAACATCCAACTCTCCAGGGTATCTATGAGGAAAAAAAAAAAAAAAAAACGGTCTGGAATTGGCCATCTTCTCTGTGAAATTAAATGCCAAAAGAAACATTAAGTGCCAAAAACATAATGGGATCACATTAATTTTTTTTAAAGAAACAGTTATGACTCAACAGTTATTTGGTTTTGTTTTTTCTGAGACAGGGTCTCCTTCCCTGTCTCCCAGGCTGGAGAGCAGAGGTGAACTTCCTGCAGCCTTGACTTCCTAAGCTCATGTGACCCTCCCACCTTAGCCTCCCAAGTAGCTGGGACTACAGGGACACACCACCATGCCTGGCTAATTTTTTGTATTTTTAGTAGAGATGGGGTTTCACCATGTTGCCCAGTCTCGAACTCCTGGGCTCAAGCAATCCACCCACCTCAGATTCCCAAAGTGCTCATTTCAAGCATGAGCCAAAGCACCTGGCCTGTCTCAAGAGTTTTATGTTGGTAAAACATCCTTTTCATACAGAGATAACAGAAAAATCTTATCAAATATGCCAGTTCTCAGAAAGTATCAACCCGTGTATTCTCTCTGGAAAAATGACCTGAAGATATGTACCAATGGCAAAGAGAAGATGCAAATAAAGAAGTCACAAATGAAGACACAGTGGGATGAAAGGCCCAGATGTGTGAATTAAAACATGTACTCAAATCTAAATGACTTGGCAAATAAGGTGAGAAACAAGACACAAATGTGATTATTAAAAGAAAAGATAACGCATTTTCAAAAATAGTGTTTTAACAATTCAACAACTACCTAGAAAAAAATTTCCAGAGTATACCCACAGAAACCTAAGAAATGGGAAAAATATTATTTTTGATAAATTCCTTATCTTCATAGGTGGTAGTCATTAGATATTAGTTTATATTAATAACTTGAGAAAGTTTGAACCTAAAGATTTAAAGGAACTTACTAGCAAAAGAAAATATTGGCTTTTTATCCACAAATTACTAAAAGAAAAAGGAAAAAAACACAGATCATATATCAAAAAAGACAATAAATAAAACAAGAAAGGCAGAAAACATGAAATAAGAGAAGTAATAAACGTTTGTTATAACAAGATATGTAATGGGAATATCTCATCTGTTAAAAAGAAAAGACTCATATTGGGTCAAAAAACGAAATCTAACTACAGTCATGTGTCGCTTAATGATGTGGATATGCGTTGTTAGGAATTTTGTCATTGTGCAAACATCATAGTGTATACTAGATGGTATAGCCTGCTACACACCCAGGCTATGTGGTATAGCCTATGGCTGCTACGCTACAAACCTGTCTAACACGTTACTGTACTGAATACTGTATGCAATTGTAATGTGATGGTAAGCATTTGTATATCTAAACATAGAAAAGATACAGTAAAACTACAGTATAAAAGATAAAAAATGGTACACTCATTTAGGGTACTTACCATAAATGGAGCTTGCAGGACCGAAAGGTGATCTGGATAGTGAGTGGTGAGTGAATATAAAGGCCTAGGACATTACGCTACAGTATTGTAGACTTTATAAACACTGTATACTTAAGCTACACTAAATTTATTATTTAAAAATATGTCCTCTTTTAAAGCTTTTATTTTAGGTTTCGGGGCACATTGCAGGACTGTTATAGAGGTAAGTTTGTGTTGCAGGGGTTTCGTGTACAGATTATTTTGGCACCCAGGTAATAAACATAGTATTTGATAGGTAATTTTTTTAGTCCTCTCCCTGCTCCCATCCTCCACCCTCAAATAGGCCATGGTGTCTATTGTTCCCCTGTTTGTGCCCTTGTGTTCTCATTGTTTAGCTCCACTTACGAGAGAGAACATACGGTACTTGGTTTTCTGTCCCTGCATTGGTTTGCTAAGGATAATAGTCTCCAACTCCATTCATGTTGCTGCAAATGACATTATCTTGTTCTTTTTATGGCTGCGTAGTATTCCATAGTGTATATGTATTTTTTTTAATCCAGTCTATCATTGATGGGTGTGTAAGCTGATTCCATGTCTTTGCTTTTGTGAATAGTGTTTCAATAAACATGTGTGTGCATATATCTTTATGGTAGAAAGAATTATATTCTTTTGGGTATATACCCAATAATGGGATGGATGGGTTGAATGATAACTCTGTTTTAAGTGCTTTGAGAAATTGCCACACTGCTCTCCACAATGGCTGAACTAATTTACACTCCCACCAGCAGGATATAAGCATTTTCTTTTCCCTGCAACCTCGCAAGCATCTATTACTTTTTGACTTTTTAATAATGGCCATTCTGACAGATGTGGGATGGTATCTCATTGTAGTTTTGATTTGCATTTCTCTAATGCACCATCCAAGCTGAAAACCAAATCAGGAACACAGTCCCATTCACAATTGCCACAAAAAGAATAAAATACCTAGAAATATGCTAACCAGGGAGGTTAAAGAGCTCTACAATGAGAATTACCAAACATTATTCAAAGATATCAGAGATGACACAAACAAGTGGAAAAACATTCCATGTTCATCAGTAGGAAAAGTCAACATTGTTAAAATGGCCATATTGCCCAAAGCAGTGTACACATTCAATGTTATTCCTATCAAACTACAAACGGCCTTCTTCACAAAATCAGAAAAAAATATTTTAAAATTCAGATGCAACCAAAAATGAGCCTGAATAGCCAAGGCAATCCTAAGCAAAAAGAACCAAACAACAACAACAAAAAGCTGGAAGCATCACTTTACCCAACTTCAAACTTACTATAGGGCTACAGTAACCAGAACAGCATGGTACTGGTACAAAAACAAACACACAGACCAATGGAACAGAAAAAAGAGCCCAGAAATAAGGCCAAACACCTACAACCATCAGATCTTTGACAAAGCTGACAAAAACAAGCAGTGAGGGAAAAACTCTCTATTCAATAAATGGTGCTGGGATAACTGGCTAGCCATATGGAGAAGATTGAAACTGGGGCCTTTCCTTCCACTATACAAAACAATCAACTCAAGATGGATTAAAGACTTAAATGTAAAACCTAAAACTATAAAAACCCTGGAAGAAAACCTAGGACATACCATTCTGGACGCAGGACCTGGTAAAGATTTCATGACCAAGATGCCAAAAGCAATTGCAACAAAAGCAAACATTGACAAACGGGACCTAATTAAACTAAAGAACTTCTGCACAGCAAAAGAAACTATCATCAGAGTAAACAGATAACCTACAGAATGGGAGAAAATATTTGCAAACTGTGCATCTGACAAAATATCCAGAATATATAAGGAACTTAAACAAATTTATAAGCAAAATATAAACAACCCCTTAAAAAGCAGGTGAAGGACATGAACAGGCCCTTTCAAAAGAGGACATACATGTGGCCAATAAGCATATGAAAAAAATAATTTCCTTAATAATAAAGTAACTTTAGTTTATTGCAACTTTTTAACTTTATAAATGTTTTCATTTTTTAACTTTGTAGTTCTTCTGTAATAACACTTAGCTTAAAACACAAACACATTACATAGCTGTACAAAAATATTTTGTTTATACCTTCACTGTAAACATTTTTCTATTTTTAAACCTTTTTTTTTTTTAACTTTTTACTTTACTTTTACTTTTTTTAGTTTTTTTGTTAAAAACTAAGATACAAACACACACATTAGACTAGAACTATACGGGGTCAGGATCATCAATATCAGTCTTCCACCTTCACATCTTGTCCCCCTGAAAGGTCTTCAGGGGCAATAACATGCATGGAGCCATCAACTCCTATGATAACATTCCTGGAACAGAATACCTGCTGAAAAATCTGCCTGAGGCTGCTTTACAGTTAACTTTTTTTTTTTTTTTTTGCAAGTGGAAGGAGTATGCTCTAAAATAACCATAAAAAGCACAGTGTACTAAAAACATAAACCAGTAACATAGTCATTTAGCATTAAGTCTTATACACTGTACATGATTATATGTGCTATACTTTTACATGACTGGCAGCATAATAGGTTTGTATATACAAGCATCACCACGAGCACTAGAGTAATGTGTTGCACTATGACATCACTAGGCAATAGGAAATTTTCAGCCCTATTACAATTTATGAGACCACTATTATATACGCAATTAATTGTTAACCAAAATGTCATTAACTGGCACATGATTGTATATGCTATCTCTTTTTATTATATGTGTGTGTGTGTGTGTGTGTGTGTATTTATTTATTTATTTGAGATGGAGTCTCGCTCTGTCGCCCAACCTGGAGTGCAGAGGTGCGATCTTGGCTCACTGCAACCTATACCTCCAGGGTTCAAGAGATTGTCCTGCCTCAGCCTCCCAAGTAGCTGGGACAACAGGTGCCCGCCACCACACTCAGCTAATTTTTTGTATGTTTAGTAGAGATGGGGTTTCACCGTGTTAGCCAGGATGGTCTCAATCTCCTGACCTTGTGATCTGCCCACCTCAGCCTCCCAAAGTGCTGGGATTACAGGCGTGAGCCAACACACCCGGCCTGTATATGCTATCTATAGGAGATACATATTCAAAATAAAGTGACTCAAAACAGTTAAGATAAATGGTGAAATAAAAACATAATCTGCTGCTGATACTCACTGCAAAAAAAGAAAACAACAAAAAAAAGTTTCCATACAAACATCAAAGTAGCAATCAAAGAAGAAAGCATTAAATATAATAGCCACTTCTGTTAAGAAGTGACAATTCACAATGAATTTTATCTATCATAAACCTATGTGCCAAATAACATGCAGTCATATATAAAAAAATCTTTAAAATGCAAAATAAATTACTGTAGATATGAAGAAATTAACATCATTGTCTTATTCCTAGAAGATTGGGCAGATCAAACTAAAATTATTTTAATAGTTTTATAAATACCAAATTCATAGACAGTACCGTAAATTCAGGCTGCCATAGACTATTTATGAAAAGTAATTATATATTAGGTAGCAACACAAGTCTCAACAATTTCAAAATGTTGAAATGGTTCAGACCATATCTAACCACATGAAAAAAATTAGAGATAATCATAAAGACACCACAAACAATCTCCAATTAGTTGGAAATTAAGAAAGGGAAGGAAAAAAGGAAGAGAGGGAAGGAAAAAGGAAGAGAGGGAAGGAAGGAAGGAGGGAAAGAAAAAGAAATGTACTTAAGTAAGTTTATGTAACTCTAGGGTCAAAGAGGAAATAACTGCAATTGCAGACTATTGAGATATTAATTATAATGGAACATATATATGAAAACTTATGAGATATAATTCTAAGCCAATTATCAGAGAAAAATGCATAAACTCATTTGCCTTTCTTACTTAACAGGTCTCTTCTTTTCTTATGACTTCTTCTTTTATTCATCTTGATTGTCTTGTCTCTCTTCTGTTTGAGAATATGCCAAGAAAAGTAAAAGGCAGAAAAATATGTAGGTAAAGTAAGGTTCAAATTACAGAAGAAATTATTTAGCATGGGAAAGAATAGATCATGTCAATCATTTCAGAAGGCTCCTTCATAAGTCTCCAGGTTAGAGATGAAATAAGACAAAGTTTTATGGTCCAAAGAATTATAGCTCTAAAAACTCATTACCCAAAACAACCCTCAATCTATACCTAAGCTCCCTACTTCCTAATGAATGGCTGACTTTGAAAGCAAACAGCGTTTACTTTAATCAAGATAATAACATTTAACAACCCTCATGCAGTACTATGTACCAGGCACTGTTCTAAGTACTTTCTATGAATTAATTCATTTGGTCTTAATTTACTAGCGCATTACACTAGTAATGCACTACACTGCCTCAGTGTTAGCATCTTTTCACGTGTTGATTTATTACTTAAAGTTTTTATTCTCTATTCTTTTCACTTCCAGTTTAGAAAAGAAGTAATCCTTTTCTAATATGTAAACTACGCGATTAGCAGAGAAGCATGTTAAGAATAGAAGGCCTCTTATTGTTCCTGGACTTGTGTGTCCTCTCTTTTTCTAATATATCTACCATGTGGTCCTCAGAGGACCACCCCAGGACTGTTCTTAGTTTCTGTCATCTAAAACAATTAGAACAAACTAAGCTTATTAAAATTGTCATTTTGGGACTTGATGCAATCCAGTGTCTCCTTCCCAGTTGATGTTCAATCATATTTATCCTACTTATGATGACAGAGAATAAGCTTCAGTGCTTAAAATATGTCTAAATATTAGCACTTTTCTTTTAAATTCTATACTTATAAGAAACAAAACCAAAGAAATGGAGCCGACAGATGTTAAAAGCAGCATCCAGTTCTGAAACACAATTGAAACTAGCCTAGGAGCAACTGTAATGATGTTTTGAAATGAATCATGTTCTAATATTTTACAGAAAATTATTAAAATTAAAAATTAGGTGGGTATAGCTTAGCAATCAGAAATCTTCCTGTGAAGCCACCACAAATTCAGCCTGAAAGGTCACTGCAAATTCTCCCAGCTCTCTAAAGATAATTAGTTTCTTTTGAATAATGCTTAAAGGAAAATAGTCTTTCAGCTCTATGAGTGTGTTAATCTACTGGGATTTCTTTTTCTCCAAGAAGGAAATTCCTCTAAAACTATATAGAACAAACCTACAAAAAGGAAAAGAAAAAAGATCCTAGGCAAATGAACAAATAAGGAATCAAAATTGATTGTTGTATTCAATTTCATTATCTTTTATTATGTCTGGGAAGAGCTATCATGCTTTATTTTTTTACCAGCTAGAATGGAGGGGAGAATGTGCCTAACAGAAGTTGGAAATACACATACTCAGGTGCTCAACAAGCTAAGCACTAGCACATTTTATCAGACAGTGGAGTAGATCCAATAGGAAGGACCCTCCTAGATCAGCAGAGGACACTTAGAGAGAGAAAAGGGGCATACCTTGCAACAACAGTCATTTTATCATCCTTCACACTCAGTATCCATTAAATATCAGTAATGTGTTAGTTACTACATTTATTTAGCGTACATCCTTCATTACTATTTCTGTTTATTATTCCTATTCTAAGTAAACTGTTTGTCATGTCACATTGTTGGTTATTATTTGTTAAGCCCACTATTAGAAAATGGGTCATTTTTCACCTTTCTCAGAAGGATTGCATCCAATTAGAAACTATCTCCAGGTGGCCAGCCATGGTGGCTTACACCTTTAATCCCAGCACTTTGGGAGGCTGAGGCACGCAGATCACAAGGTCAAGAGATCGAGACCATCCTGGCCAACATGGTAAAACCCCGTCTCTACTAAAAATACAAAAATTAGCCAGGTGTGGTGGTGCACACCTATAGTCGCAGCAACTCGGGAGGCTGAGGCAGGAGAATCACTTGAACCCGGGAGGCAGAGGTTGCAGTCAGCCAAGATCACTCCACTGTACTCCAACCTGGCAACAGAGTGAGACTCTATCTAAAAAAAAAAAAAAGAAGAAGAAGAAGAAAAGTAAAGAAACTATCTCCAGGTTGCTACCAAGGCTTTCTTTTCCTAAAATAAGAATAGTGATAAATATGCTGCATTGTCACTATGCTCAGGGCAAGAGCAAACTGAAATAAAACTTAAAGGGAGTAAAATATAAAAGGCACAATGTATTTTCCATAAAAAGAGAAAGTAACCTTGGATTCAAAGTAGACCACAAAACCACGAAACTTTCTATCTGGAACCTAAAGATCTATCACAAGCCAAAGAATCTGGCCTTCTTGGTCTGTGAGATGAGCTCTGGAAATAAGACTCAGCACCCAGAGACATGGTGGGTGGACTGACCATCAGATGGTACTGCACATCAATTTGGGTTGTATCTGGTTGATCTTTCTCTAC
This sequence comes from Piliocolobus tephrosceles, assembly GCF_002776525.5. NCBI lineage: Eukaryota > Metazoa > Chordata > Mammalia > Primates > Cercopithecidae > Piliocolobus > Piliocolobus tephrosceles. The sequence goes on from NC_045446.1 coordinate 99,730,638, forward strand.
ATCAGAGATGTAATATCTTCGTGATACATGTAATGAATAGCCTTTTTCAAGAAAATTTTTGAATACAATAACTGAATAATTAAATTTGTATGTTGGCATAGAAGGGTAAAAAGACTATGAAAGAAATTATGATGTTCCTAAGATTTTCTTAATAATAACATTTTGGTTGGAACTTCTAGTTCTGGCCATTAGGTAGTAACAGGCTCTGGAATTACCCTCCTACCATAAACAACTAGAAAAAGTGAACAAAACACAAGTTTCAGATATTGAACAACAACACAGAACTGTGATTTCCTGAGGAGGAAAACAAATGAGATGAGTCCTACCAGCTTTCAACCTGGAGACAATTTCTAGAGGACAGTGCAGGCTGGTGGAACCCAAGCAGAGCCCAGAAGTAGGACTGAATTGAGGAGACAGAGACTGGTGATTGGAGAAATTGAGATGGCCAGAATTTGTAGGACAGGATACTACAGAACAGGGAGCTACACAGAGAAAGGCACCAGAAATCTGCACTTGGGTCTGCTTGAGTTTTGGACTGAATACCAATCTTCACGTGCATAGGAGAAACTCCACACAGCCAGGAAAAATCAACACCTGGGGAAAGAGTAATTACTGGGCATTTGTAAATAGGACAATTCCCTGAGCTCACATAAGACTGGGAATCTTTCAGGTTCCCAGTAGTTGAAGTAGAGAGACATAGACAAATACATTGGTCATTTAGTCAAAATCCCAAAAAGGTCACACACATAGTGGGATAAAATTAACCATAGAAAAAGGTATTCTGGACATTTTTATTGAGAAATTGTTTTAAACTCTTGATCTAATATGAAAGTCTTCATCTAATCTTCACTTAGTTTAATTTTACACAAAAACAAAGTTTGACATTCTTTAAAGAAATACAACAAAATCCAGCATTCAACAACACAAAATTCACTATGTTCATAATCCAATCAAAATTACTAGAATAAACATAAGGAGGGGCAGAAAAATGTGATTTATAGTGTGGAAAAAATTAGTTAATAGAAACATACTCAGAAAGGATAAAGATGATGGAATTAGCAGTCAAGCATATTAAAACAGCTTTTTTTTTTTTTTTTTTTTTGTTAAGACAGAGTCTCATTCTGTCACCCAGGCTACAGTGCAATGACATGATTTCAGCTCACTACAACCTCTGCCTCCCAGGTTCAAGCTATCCTCTTGCCTCAGCCCCCTGAATACCTTGGAACTACAGGTATGTGCCACCATGCCCAGCTAATTTTTGTATTTTTAGTAGAGACAGGGTTTCGCCATGTCGGCCAGGCTGGTCTTAAGCTCCTGACCTCTAGTGATCTGCCCACCTCGGCCTCCCAAAGTGCTGATATTACAGGTGTGAGCCACTATGCCTGGTCATAAATATTTTTAGTGTATTTGAGGATCTAAAGTTAAACATGAACATATGAAGAGAGATGAAGGATATGAAAAAGAACCTGATGAAATTTCTGAGATAAAAAATAGAATATCTAAAATGAGAATTCCATCTTATGGAATAATCATTGAGCTAGACACTGCAGAAAAAAAGATTAGTGAACTTGATGACATAGCAAAAATCTATCTAAAATGAAACCAAAAAAAGAAAAAAGACAGGCATTCAGTGGTCTAAAGGAAAATATCAAACAATCTGGCATATATGTATTTGAAGAAATAATGGCCAAAAAATGTCCTAATTTGTTGAAAACTACAAATACACATACTCAGGAATTTCAACAAACACCAGCCAAGATAAACACACACATACACACACACACACATGCATACACACACAAACACATGAAGCCACCAAGGTACAACATAATCAAATTACTGAAAATCAGTAATAAGGAAAAAAAAACCCAAAGGCATTACAAAGTTTAAAAGGCATGTTACATATAATGAAACAAAGTTAAGAATGACTTCATCTTTTTTGTCAAAAACTATACAAACCAGAGAAAAAAAAAATCTTTACTATCTACTGAGACACAGCAAATGACCCCAAAATTAATGGCTTAAAACCACAATAATAATATATTAATTATCATAATTCTTGTAGGTCAGGAATTTGGGAGTGGCTCATTTAGGCAGTTCTGTGTAGGTATCTCTCATGAGTTTTCTTGACTAGGGAAGGAAAATTCACTTTCAAGGTATATCACTCTCATGTCTGACAAGTTGAGGCTGACAAGTTTGTTATTCCCCAACTGGGTTACTGTATGAGACTGCTTGAGCATCTTCATAACATGGTGACTGACTGTGTCCAGAATGAGTGTCTAAGAAACGAAGGGGTAAGCTACAATAACTTCATGAAACAGTCTTAGAAGTCATATGATGTAATTTCAATGTGTGGGATAGGACTACACAAAGGCATGAATACCAGTAGGTGAGGATCATTAGAAGCCACGTCAGAGGCTGGCTATCACAAGAGATCAACATTTTTAAGTGCTTGGGGAAAATTTGTCAACCCATTTCCTGTCATTGCATATGAGGCAAAAATATCTTTCAGAGATAAAGGCAAAAAAAATAACTTACCAAACAAATCTGAAAGAACTGTCACCAGTAGACCTGAACTACAAGAAATATTAAAGTAAGTACTTTTGACATAAGGAAAATTATACCAGATGAAAATTTGAGTCTACCCAAGGGAATAAAGACTGCTGGAAATGATAAATACATGGGTCCATGTAGAATACATTTTTTCTCAAGTTTAAATTTATATGAAAGATAAATAACCACTTAAAAATAAAATATGATGGGGTTTATAATATGTTTAGATATAAAATGTAGGGAAACAAAAGCAAAAGAATAGAAATGGAAAATGAAAATATATTCTTCTCCGATTTTTATACTATATGTGAAGTGACAATATTATATGAATTGGACTGTGATAACTTAAAGATGTATATTGTAAATATTAGACTAACCACTAAAAGAAATACATCAAACAAAGTAAACTTCAGAAGAAGGAATATCAGCTGAGATTAAAAGGAACACTTTATAATGATAAAGAGGTCACTTCATCAGTGAGATACAATAATCTTGAACATGTATGTATCTAATAACAAAGCTTCAAAACAGATGAAGTTAAAGACTATAGACTGTAAAAGAGAAATAAGCTAAGCACAGTGGCTCACGCCTGTAATCCCAGCACTTTGGGAAACTGAGGTCAGGAGTTGGAGACCAGCCTGGCCAACATGGCGAATTCCTGTCTCTACTAAAAATATAAAAATTAGCCGAGCATGGTAGTAGGTGCCTGTAATCTTAGCTACTTAGGAGGCTGAGGCAGGAGGATTGCTTGAACTTGGGAGGCAGAGGTTGCGGTGAGCCAAAATAGCAACATTGCTCTCCAGCCTGGGCAACAAGAGCAAAACTACATCGAAAAAAAAAATAAAGGAGAAATAGACAAACTCCTAATGTCTAAAGCTAAAAGGATTAACTATACAAAGTGTTGGTGAAGATGTGAAGCAACTGGAACTATCATACACTGCTAGTAATAACAGAGTAAGGTAAAATTACTTCAGAAAACTGACAGTTTCTTAAAAAGTTAGAGGTATGTGTTAGTCTGTTTACACCTCTATTAAAAAAAGAAAACCTAAGGCTGGGTAATTGCTAAAGAAAAGAGGTTTATTTGGTTCTGCAGGCTGTACAGGCATGGCACCAGCATCTTCTTCTGATGAGAGCCTCAGGGAGCTTATAATCATGGCAGAAGATGAAGGGAGCCAACATGTCACATAGCAAGAGAGGAAGCAAGAGAGAAGGAGCAGGGAAGTAGGTGTCAGGCTCTTTTAAACAACCAGATCTCACATGAACTCAGAGCGAGAACTCAATCATTACTGTGAGGACAGCACCAAGATATAAGGAACCCATCCCCATGATCCAAACACTTTCCGCCAGGCCCCGCCTCCAATACTGGGGATCACATTTCAACATGAGATTTGGAAGAGACATACATCCCAACCATATTATTCCACCATGGCCCTCAAATCTCATGTCCTTACCACATTGCAAAATACAATTATCCCTTCCCAATAGTACCCCAATGTCTCAACTGATTCCAATATTAACTCAAAAGTCCAAAGTCTCATTTGATACCCAAGGAAGTTTCTTCCACCAACGAACCTATAATCGAGAACAAGTTCTTTACTTCTAAGATACAATAGTGATACAGGCATTGAATAAACATTTCCATTCCAAAAGGGAGAAATGAGCCAAAAGAAAGGGGCAACAGGCCCCACACAAATCCAAAACCCAGCAGGATAGACATTAAGTCTTAAAACTCCAAAACAATCTTTGACTACATGTACTGCATCCTGGCACACTGATGAAAGGAGGGGGTCCCAAGGCCTTCAGTGGCTCTGCCTTTGTAGCTTTTCCAGGCTGAGGTTGCAAGTTGCCAGGGGTCTACTATTCTGGGGTCTTAGAAATTTCTGCTGCTAGATACCCTAACTCATCAGTCTTAAGTTCTGCCTTCCACAAAGCCAAAGGACATGGAAACAATGCAGCAAATTCTTTGTTAGGGCATAATAAGAGTGACCTTTACACCAGTTTCCAGCAAGTTTCTCATTTCCATTTGAGACCTCATTAGCCTGGTTTTCACTGCCCATATTTTTATCAGCATTCTACTCACAACCACTTATTTAACAAGTCTCTAAAAAGTTCCAAACTTTCCCTCAACTTCCTATATTCATCTGAGCCATCCAAACTCTTTCAATGTCTACCCATTACCCGGTTCCAAAGCCACTTCCACATTTTCAAGTATATTTATAGCAACATCTCACTCTTGGTACCAATTTTCTCTGTTAGTCCATTTGTGTTGCTATAAAGAAACACTTGAGGCAGGGTAAAGAAAAGAGGTTTATTTGGTTCACAGTTCTGCAAGCTGTACAAGCATGGCACCAGCATCTTCAGTAAGTGAGGGCTTCAGGAAGCTTACAATCATGGTGGAAGGCAAAGGGGAGCCAGTGTGTCACATGGCAAAAGAGGGAGAAAGAGAGAGGGAGCAAGAGAGGAGGTGCCAGGCTCTTTTAAACAACCAGATCTCACATGAACTCAGAGTGAGAATTCACTCATTAGTACAAGGACAGCACCAAGCCATTCACGAGGGATCCACCCCCATGACCCAAACACCCCCCACCAAGTCCCACCTCCAACACTGGGGATGGCATTTTAATATGAGATTTGTGAGGAGACACACATCCAAACCATATCAAGGTTTATCTGCCATATATTTTCTAGTTTTGGTGAGCACATACCTACCACTCCTAGATAACTATTCCCAGAGAAATGAAAACATATGTGCATGCAAAGATTTGTATATGAATGTTTATAGTGGCTTTATCCACAATAGCCAAAATGCCAATGACCCAAATGTCCATCACCAAGTAAACAGATAAGTTGTGGCATACTCATACAACAAAATATTGGGCTGCAATAGAAAGATTAATTTCTATAACATTACGTAAGCAAAATAAGTCATACCAAAAGAAGAGCACATCCTAAGTGATACCATTTATGAGATGTTAGGAGACAATTCTGGCATTTCTACATGTCTTCTGAGTGAGGGGCATTGACAGCTTTGTTTGGCAAGGTTTGCACAGCTGCTCCATGGCAGGGATCAGATTTGTTTACATTCTAGTGTAATAAAGTTAGAATCTTCTCCTTCCAGAGATATTCCAGGGTTGTAAAGACAACACTCAATCTGAATCAAAGGACAAATTTGTTTCCTGACCAAGATGATCAAGATAATATCTCTCTCCATGGGGGAGGCTACCCAGGTTTGCCAGCAGCCCCTTTATAATATTAGGGATCCTAGGCTCAGTGTTCCTATGTGTCATAGATCCACAATGTGCACAGTATTAACCTGGGCCCACCTCCACATCACCCCATACATCTTGAGGGTCAAAGAGAATCAGTAAGAACACAAAGCTCATGTTGCCTACTGTGTTGTAATAAACTGTCTAAATCTGTTTGGGCTCATGTCTCCTCACTGGCCAAGACTATGGCAGAAGAACAAGCTGGACTAGTACCTGAAGTAGTCACTGTTGCCTAGGAACTGCTAGACTGCTTAACATATGAAACCCTAGAGAAGACCAATCTAATCTATAGTGATTTATAGTAGATTGATGGTTGCTTAGAACTAGGTATGGGGAGGACTGACTGGAAAGGAGCTGAAGGAAATTTTTTTGGGGTGGTGCTACATTTGTCAAGGCTCACCCTACTATCCACTTAAAATGTGTGACTTTTATTATATGCAGTGTATACATCAATAATTTTTTTTTTGAGATGGAGTCTCACTCTTCACGCAGGCTGGAGTGCAGTGGCATGATCTCAGCTCATTGCAACTTCCACCTCCCAGGTTCAAGCAATTCTTCTGCCTCAGCCCCTCAAGTAGCTGGGACTACAGGCACATGCCACCATGCCTGGCTAATTTTTTTGTATTTTTAGTAGAGACAGGGTTTCATCATATTGGGCATGCTGGTCTCGAACTACTGGCCTCGTGATCTGCCTGCCTTGGCCTCCCAAAGTGCTGGGATTACAGGTGTGAGCCACCGTGCCTGGCCAATAAAATTTATTTTTAAAATAAACTTTGGTCTCCATCATATGACTAGTATATGTCTGAGACACTGTGTGAATGATAAATAAAAATAATGCACATGTCCAAGGTAATATTCCATTATGAAAAAAGTATTTGACTAAAGTTAATGTGTCACCTTGGATAAGTTAGGCAATCTCTCTCTATCCAAATTATTAGGAAAGGTGAAGTGAAGGCTACATACTTCTTAAGTTCTGACTGAGTGAAAAAGCTGAGATTTAACATACCCACACTGAGTTATTTGAAAAGGGTTGCATTTAAAAATTTTTTGGCCAGGTGCAGTGGCTCACACTTATAATCCCAGCACTTTGGGAAGCTGAAGGGAGATGACTGCTTGAGCCCAGGAGTTCAAGATCAGCCTGGGCCACAAAGCAAGACCCCATTTCACACACACACACAAAAAACAATTAGATAGGCATGGTGCATGCCTATAGTCCCAGCTACTCAGGAGACTGAGGTAGGAGGATCACCAGGAGTCTAAGGCTGCACTGAGCCATGATTGCACCATAGCACTCCCACCTGGGTGACAGAGCAAGACCCTGTCTCAAAAAAAAAAAAAAAAAAAAAAATTTTTTCTTTTTTTTTTGAGACAGAGTTTCACTCTTGTTGCCCAGGCTGGAGCGTAATGGCGTGATCTCGGCTCACTGCAGCCTCTGCCTCCTGAGTTTAAGTGATATTCCTGCCTCAGCCTCCTGAGTAGCTGGGATTACAGGAGCCTGCCACCATGCCCAGCTAATTTTTTGTATTTTTAATAGAGATGGGGTTTCACCATATTGGTCATGCTGGTCTCTAACTCCTGACCTCAGGTGATCCATCCACCTCGGCCTCCCAAAGTGCTAGGATTATAGGCGTGAGCCACTGCGCCTGGCCTAAAAAACAAACATTTTATAGTTACTGCATATACTTTGAATTATGAGTTTACTTTCAAATAAAGGTGTTTCTGCTAGAATGTATCTGAAAATTCTCACTTTAAAAAGCTGAAAAAAAAAATGTGGACAAACAACTGAAAATCTATGCAATGTTCTAATCTAAGCAACAATGAAACAGTATCAATCCCAACAGAAAACACTTCTCCACTAAAGAGATGCTATAATCCTAAAAACTAAAGAAATGCTAAAATACATACAGGAATATCCCCAAAAGGTGAAGTTTTGACGATGAAAGAGGTGAAGGATTGAGCCTTCTGCTTTATAAAGAGACAAGGTAAATGTTGAAAGGTCAGAAAGAACCACACAATAAGTACTTCTAAGATAGAGCATGTGTCTAAACTAGAGAGGAGTATGACAGGACGCAGGGACGCTCTGTGTAGTTCTGGATTCTCCCACCGTTCAGTGTATTCCGCTCTGTGAGAGTCTTTTGCCTTCAATGCAATCTTGGTTACAGGTAGTATGTTGGGAAAAACCTACATAATCAATCAACATGACTTCCATTTTATACTGACACTATTCCCCAATTTACCATTTCAGTGTAAGCAAATTTCATTTACAGAAATATGCACATTAGTAGCAGAATAGACTGTCCTTTTCTTTCATATTTGAGATCCAAAGTCAGTTCTTTAAGAAAATCTTCCCTGACCTCTTGCCCCAGACTTGGGCAGGCCCCGCCAGGCACACAACCTCATAGCTGTTTGTAATTTTCCTTTACAATATATACCACAGTTTATAGTCTTATGAAATTATTTTCTTATTGTCTGACTCCTTCATGGACTCTAAGGGTATTTTCACTCACCACCATATGCCCAAACACTGGCATAGTGCCCAGGCTCACAGTAGGTGCCTAAGAAATACTGATAACTAGAAGAATTATTTAATTATTTAAATGTTATTATACCATTAAAGTATACCCTTAATTGCTGTGCTATGGCTTTTATAAAATTAAAATTTATAATAACACTATTTTTCCTTTCACTACTGCTTTATTTTTAAAATAAGTGACAGAAAGGTTGGTTTGGGGACAGATCCATTCTGTTGGTGGCAAGGACAAAGAACAGTAGGAGAAAAGAAGACATGGGAAGAAAGATAATAAGCTTGGTGAATTTAAAAAAAAAAATTCTCACTGTGGCTACCAGATCTCTATTAATATAAAAGGTTATTAAGTGAATCTATTTAAATCAATGTAATACCCCCTTACTTCACCTATCCAACCTATCTCGAGAAATAAATTTAAAATATCACTGGAAATAATATTACTATAATTATTTGCTTCTATAAAATTCATGCAGTGATTTGCCATCTCCTTTATTTCCCATTGTAAATGGCCTTACAAGGTAATTTGTCTCATATTGATTAGACAATAGTACATACACAACTTTACAATGAGTAGGGGGGAAAGGAATCAATCATTCTTTATTTTTCCCCTCCAGAATACCATGCCATCACCCTTTCCCCAAAATTCTACATATTAATGAGATTGAAATTATCATCAAAATCATAAACTAAGGCCCAGAAAAATTAAATGTTTTCTTGCTCAAGGCCATACAACAAGTTTATGGAACAGCTGGGGTTAGAATTCAGATTGTCTCTCAGTTCAGTGATATTGAGTTTTAGGACTCTTTTCTTCTCTTTGTAGGGATTTCTCAATGCCTTCCTTCTTTTTCTTCTTTTTAAAAGAGGGCTTTGTTCTCCAAAAATCTGCTATACATCATTACAGCCATGTCATACCATGACAGATACGGAAATAAAATGCTTTGATTTGGCTATATTGCAGTTTGCCAGTGATTCCATCTGTGTATGAAAGGTGAAACACAGAAAACGCACACACAAATGAACACACCAAAAAATAGGAATTATACCCAGAAAACCAAAAAGATGTTTTGAAAATATGATTTAAAGCAATAACAAACCTAAGACAAAGTGAGGCTTCTAAATCCAAAATCTTCCACCACTATTATCACCTTGTCAGCTAGTGATATGGTTTGACTCTGTGTTCCCACCCAAATCTCACCTTGAATTGTAATAATCCCCACGTGTCAAGGACAGGACCCAGCAGGAGGTAATTGAATCATGGGGGTGGTTCCTCCATGCTGTTCTCATAATAGTGAGTGAGTTCTCACGAAATCTTGTGGTTTTATGAGGGGCTTTTCTCATTTTTCTCGGCACTTCTCCTTCTTGTTGCCATTTGAAGAAGGACATGTTTGCTTTCCCTCCCACCATGATTGTAAGTTTCCTGAGGCCTCCCCAGCCCTCAGAACTGTGACTCAATTAAACTTCTTTCCTTTATAAATCATCCAATCACGGGCAGTTCTTCACAGCAGCATGAGAAGAAACTGATACAACTAGTGATCATGTTTATTGCCCTCAGATGTGGCTTAAGGTTTGGCATCCTCTGTGTTTTGCCAGGCATTTGACCAATTGGAACCAAGGAACCACTACCAGTTCAGGTGGGCTCCAATGTAAGTTTCCAAATTGAAAGTCCCAAAGTAACATAAACTCAGAACCGCAATTTAGGGGCTCCTCTCCCAAGAAGCTACATGGATCCTTAGACCCCAAGTAAATCAGAACCTTCTTTTCAGAGATGTATGCTCCAATGCATCCTGGCAATACGGTGGTGGAAAGCAAAGAATGCATTTTAAAGAAAAGAACTTACTTAGAAGGCATGATATGTGGTGGTGAATAGCACAAACCTGGGAGACACAAACTCTGTAGTCAAATTCCAACTCTGCTTCCCACTGGCTTCTGTCCTTGGGCAAGTTATTTAACATCTCTGAGTTTTAACAATGTCCCCTATTCAAGTGGTGGGTGCACTGAAAGCCCAGACTTCACCACTATGCAATGTATGAATGTAACACAACTGCACTTATACCCATAAACTGATAAAATAAACAAAAAAAAACAAAGCTATAAGATGAAGGTATTGATAGCACTTACATCAAGTACTTACATCATAGTGATAAGGATTAAATTAATTGATATTTATAGAGCACTTAGAGTAAAACCTGGGACCTCTAAGTACTATATATGTGTTTGCTAATAAAGAAAATGATCTCCCTGGTAGCATTTGGGGAATTTTTTTTTTTTTTTTTTTTGAGACAGAGTTTCACTCTTGTTACCCAGGCTGGAGTGAAATGGCACGATCTTGGCTCACTGCAAGCTGTGCCTCTTGGGTTCAAGGGATTCTCCTGCCTCGGCCTCCTGAATAGCTGAAATTACAGGCACCTGCCACCATATCTGGCTAATTTTTAAATATTTTTTTAGTAGAGACAGGGTTTCACCATGTTGGCCAGGCTGGTCTCAAACTCTGGACGTCAGGTGATCCACCTGCCTTGGCCTCCCAAAGTGCTGGGATTACAGGTGTGAGCCACCTTTCCTAGCCCAGGGGACTTCTTTTAAGGAAGTTCTTTCTCCATAGTTCCTAATGTGCCATACATGAGACTGTTTTCTCCCTCTCCTAAGACAGTTTGGAGACAGTGCTCCTTTGTTCCACCTCGATATGTAAATAAATGGAAGCCTAACAGTTAAAGCTGAGAGGCTGCCACTTTGCAGTTAGCCCCTGAGGCCAACACTAATCTCTCAAGGAAAAAAATGTAATAATCAAAGAAAAATACAAACCAGAAATAACAAAGTCTGTACACAAGACGTAAGACCTTGATCACAGCATTCACACTGATTACTAATCAGGGCATTTGCTGGTATCTCTCGGTCTCTCAGACATACTATCAATAGGCCGAGTGTGGTGGCTTTTGCCTGTAATCCCAGCATTCTGGGAGGCTGAGGTGGGCGGATTGTCTGAGGCCAGGAGTTTGAGACCAGCCTGGCCAACATGGCGAGACCCTGAGTCTGCTAAAATGACGAAAATTAGCTGGGCCTGGTGGTGCATACCTGTAATCCTAGCTATGTCAGGAGGCTGAGGCATGAGAATTGCTTGAACCCAGGTGGCAGAAGTTGCAATGAGTCAAGATCATGCTACTGCAATCCAGCCTGGGCAGGAGAGCGGGACTCTGTCCCAAAAAATAAATAAAAAAGATATACTTTCAATAAAAAGTAAGTTGTTAATTGTTGCTTCACAGATAACTGAGCTAATTCTAAGTGGGCAGGTTGAATGTTCCTACAAGACAGGTCAAGGAGGATTGACACACAGTGAACATTTAATGGATAAATAATAATAGCAAATACATATTTTGCATAAACTCTGTGTCAAGCATTTTTCTAAGTACTCTACAATAATTCTGTAAGGTTATGACTGATTTTGTCTCCACTTTAAAGAGGAGGAGTATGAAGCACAGAGGTTCACTAGATTTTCTAAGGTTACACAGTGAGCAAGTGTTGGAGCTGGGATTCAGACCGAGATTCTGTCTAGCTCGAGTCTATGCACTGAGCAATAGGCCATGAATGAATTTAAGACACAATTCAGAAGGACAAAGTGGCAGCCAAGAGAGTATGCTGCTTGGGTCTCCATTCAGCCGCAAGGACTTCAATAGCTTCAGCCTTTATCTGTGCCTTCAGGATCTGCAGATTTTAAACTGAGGCCATGTTCTTCTTGGGCAGTCTCCCACCAATGGTTACATGAGGAAGCCTGCTAAAAGCAGGACATCTCTAACAGGAGTCGTCACACTGGAGCTCCCTATTGGCTTGGCAGAGACCATCAGAGGGGCACAGCGGCCCCAGGCTCTCCCCACGTGATCCTGCTCCATCTCCCCTTTCCTTCCACAGGAGACAGATCAGCACTGCAGTCCAAAGGCTTCTCCTGCTCAATCCTGCTTCCTCGCCCTTTTTGCTTTCACAGGTGTCACCCCTCTTCCAAGAAACTTCTTGCACTGCCATCTCTTCTCAGCATCTACTTCTCAGAGGAAGTATCTGGTATTCCCAGTCAAGTATCTGGCTGAGATCTCGCCAGTAAGAAAAGAATATGAAACTTCAGTCACAAAAATCTGAACTGCAGGAGATGAATCCAGACATGTCAGAGAGAATTGCTTTGTCAAGGGCAGGCAGGGCACTAGCTGCCTCACTATAGCATTAAACCTACCGCGTCACGTTGCTTCGCCACTCTGTTGACAAAGTCTTCATCTTCACTCAAGTACTCATATTAATCTTATGCTAGAATACCTGCATTCCTTTTGTCATTTTCAATACTGTAAGAGGATGAAATCTGACTTAATTGCAGAATACTGACATTTTGGCAGATGCAAATGCATCCTACTCCCCCAGTTTTACCTGGAAGAGAATATAAAGCCTCGTGCCCCATGCAACTCCGTGACTGAGCTGACCTCTTCCCATTTAAAAGGCAGACAAAGCCCAGGGTGGTGGCTCATGCCTGTAATTCTCGCACTTTGAGAGGCTGAGGCAGGTGGATTGCTTGAGCCCAGGAGTTCAAGACCAGGCTGGGCAACATGGTGAAACACCGTCTCTACTGAAAATACAAACTGAGGTGGGAGGATCACCTGAGCCTGGGGAGGTCTAGGCTGCAGTGAGCCACGATCACACCACCGCACCCCAGCCTAGGGACAGAGTAACATCCCACCTCAAAACAAATAAAAGATAAAAAGCAGACAAGTGGGCTTTTCACTAATCTTTTATGTTCAGGCAAAACTAGATGCTTTCTTAATTGACTTTCTCAGTAAAAATTATAAAATCATATGGTTGGAAGGAGAGGAAGATGAAAACAAGTCCAGATTTCTCTAAATGGATTTAGCCTCCTAGAAATAAAGACATATAGCACATTGTCGTCAAATCAAAAGGCAGGAGATTGCTTGTAATTTTTTAACTTGTGTGAATAAGTATTGTAGAAACCATTAGGGAGATATATTGTAGAAGTATTTATATAGTGGACAAGCACACCACTATGTACAACAGTTGCATTAGTTAGGGCTATTTGTTTATAAGCAATAGATAGTGACTCAACTATCTTAAACAAAATAAATGTATCAGGAGGACGTGAGGTCAGAGGCGATGAAAGACTAGAACCAGGAACAACAAAAATGGCTTGTAGCAAGAACGGTATGACCAAGAAGCCCTGCTAGGATGGGATGGGAATCCAGTAATTTTCAACATCATTGTTCTTCTGCTCAGTATTTGAATTCCAAGGAGGGAACAGCAGATTGGTTTAGCTTGTATCATTTCCAACCACCAGGGAGGAGTAAATAGGACCCCTGATTATAGTCCCAACAGACAATACCCAGTGGGAAAGAGGAAATTCCTTAAAAGGAAGTCAGATAACAAGGAAGGAAGGAAGGAAGGAAGGAAGGAAGGAAGGAAGGAAGGAAGGAAGGCAGGAAGGAAGGAAGGCAGGCAGGAAGGAAGGAAGGAAGGAAGGAAGGAAGGAAGGAAGGAAGGAAGGAGGGAAGGAATGGAGGGAGGGAGGGGGGAGGGAAAAGAGGGAGGAAGGGAGGAAAAATGAATGTTGGACAGCAAATAACTCCAGTTATTTAATAGTTTAGGTTACATTTCCCAATTTTTTTTTTTTTTTTTTTTTTTTTGAGATGGAGTCTTGCTCTGTCACCCAGGCTGGAATGCAGTGTCACATTCTCGGCTCATTGCAACCTCTGCCTCCTGAATTCCAGTGATTCTCCTGCCTCAGCCTTCCAAGTAGCTAAGACTACAGGGATATGCCACCACATCTGGCTAATTTTTGTATTTTTAGTAGAGACTGGGTTTCGCAATGTTGGCCAGGCTGGTCTTGAACTCCTGACCTCAGGTGATCTGCCCGAGTTGGCCTTCCAAAGTGCTGGGATTACAGGGGTGAGCCACCATGCCTGGCCTCCCAATTATTACTAGTGAGTAAATTCAGTAAGATGCATATGATTTCTCCATGTGCCTCTCTCTATCTGCCCCTCTTGAGGCTAATCAACCTCTGATAGAAGGCATACAACTGGAATAAAAAGTTTCTTAGTACTATTGAATCAGTTCTTTGAAAGAGATATAGATAAACCAGAGTAACTTTTGAAGAGGAGACCAGTACAGTGAGAGAATCTAAACATGGTATTATCTAAAGAAGAGTTGAAGAAACTAAGAATATGTAATCAGAAGGAAAAAGTCTCAGAAGACATAGAAAGTATAGATTAGCTGCTGTCACATGTTTGTCATGTGTTGATGACCTTAGAGTTACCATCTTCCCAAATCATAGGTTTGGAACCTATGGGATTCAGAACCAATGGACAGATTCAGAAAAAAATGAGAGAGGGTTGGCTCTGCCTTCACCGGGTATCAAATGCTGAATTGATTCCTGTTGGAAAGAAATAAAACAACATCGAAAAACTAAGAGGCAGTGTTAGGAAATTGTATCAAAAGAGAATTGAGCTAGATATGACAATGGCAACAATAATGGCTTTATTTTGAACACATAATACTAGGCACTATGTCATACTTTTAAAATATCACCACCTCTCAAACTTTCTCACTCTGGGATCCTTAATGACAGAAGGAAGATAGTAATTACTTCCAGATCCCTGGAAACAAAAGAATTCATGGCAATAGTAAGATTGTTGGGAGTTCTTAGATTTTTACATTAAAAAAATCATGGCACTTTTAAATTCTGCTTCATAAGACAGTAGTGTTTATGTTAGGTTTTATATGTATCTGCCTTTTGAGATAGACAGATAGATATAGATTGGATATAGACATAGATTCTTAAAAAATATAGACAGGGTCTCGCTCTGTTGCCCAGGCTTGAGTGCAGTGGCACAGTCATGATTCGCTGAAGCCTCAAACTCCTGGCCTCAAGCAATTGTCCCACCTCAGCTTCCTGAGTAGCTGGGAGGGTGGGTGGCGCATACCGCCACACCTGGCTAATTTTTAAATTTTTTTGTGTTGTGAGACAGTTTATTGCTTTGTTGCCCAAGCTGGTCTCAAACTCCTGGCTTTAAGCAATCCTCCAGCCTCCGCCTCTCAAAGTTCTGGGATTACAGGCATGTGTATCATTTCCGACCCTTGGGGAGGTGTAAACAGGACCCCTGATTATAGTTAGGTGTGGTAGCATGCACCTGTGGTACCAGCTACTAAGGAAGCTGAGGTGGGAGGATCACTTGAGCCCAGGATTTTGAGGCTTCAGTGAACCATGATTGTACCATGGCATTCCATAAATAAATAAATACAAATATATATGTTTTTATATATATATTTGTAATTGTATATTTTGTAATATATAAAAATATATTTATATAAAAATTTTTGAAACTCTAGGATCTGCCCTTCAAGAGCTATATTTATCATATAGCTTGTTTGGGGGGCCTCTTGAAGCACCATTGCATAACTCTGTGGGTATACATACTCCAGTCCCTGAATGACAGCCAAATATTTAGGAAGAGGGTGTTTTTAATATAGTACTCTTTGAATAATATAGAACTCTTTGAAGATGGAATGAACTGTCTAAAGAAACTTGTACACAGAGTGACTACCAGGTTACCAAGGATGATTTCAAACCAAGGATGATTTCAAAACCAACTGGATTTCAGTCTACTCCTTCAATTCCCCCAGCAGAGGCAATCTCCACCCCTATCCCTCAGAATTATCCCAACTCCTACGATGTGAGGAGTGAACACCCAACTGCTATAGGGTAGGGCAAAAGGTAGCAAAAGGTCAAGGGCAGGCAGATGCTTTAAATAGCCTACCAATGGACAACAACCCAACAGATAGAAGAAATTAACTAGTTCGCTGCTGAATTAAATAAGCTCTAAATCCCAAGCTCTAAGTCTCCTATTCTTATGGTAGACACTAATATATTCAATGTACTTTTGTCAGTGAGCCTGGCAAACATATTGCACTTATTTTCTTTTTTTTTTTTTTTTTTTTTTTTTTTTTGAGACGGAGTCTCACTCTGTCACCCAGTCACCCAGGTTGGAGTGCAGTGGCCGGATCTCAGCTCACTGCAAGCTCCGCCTCCCGGGTTCACGTCATTCTCCTGCCTCAGCCTCCCGAGTAGCTGGGACTACAGGCACCCGCCACCTCGCCCAGCTAGTTTTTTGTATTTTTTAGTAGAGACGGGGTTTCACAGTGTTAGCCAGGATGGTCTCGATCTCCTGACCTCGTGATCCGCCCGTCTCGGCCTCCCAAAGTGCTGGGATTACAGGCTTGAGCCACCGCGCCCGGCCACATATTGCACTTATTAAATTATTCAGTTTTGAGCTGGAAAAAATCTTAAGGCTAATTTAGTCCAGCCTCCCTCATTTTACAGTTGAAAGAACTGAATCTCTATAAAGGTAAGTTGCTTGCTGAAGATAACATAGATTTAGAACTGGGCTGGACCCTCTTATCCCCAATTGAATGTTCTTTTTACAGTGACGAGGCAAGCTGTCATGGAAAGAAGCTTTAAAATGGTACACGCAGGTGCATCACTTTCCTGGTCTTGTGACCTTGGGCAAGTTTCTAATCCCTTTTGAGCCCCAGCTTCCTCATCTGTAGAGTGCCAATGATCATAATCTTCAATGGAGTCCTCCAGGTACTTAAAGAAGTAATGCTTGCAAAGCAGCTAGCACAATGCCCAGCATATGGAATTTGCCTATGAAAATACTTTTGTTCTCCAATTTCCAGCCCTTCTTGTTGGGTTGTTTGCCAAGTCCTCCTGCTGATACTGCACCCATGGTATTAGGAACAACAGTGGACTTTCCCCTCCTCTTTATAAATTATACAATAGAGAAAGGGGGAGGGGAATGCAGTGAAATATTAACAGTTGAGGAACTGGATGAGAGGAATCTGGGAGATCTTTGTACTTGGAAATGTTCTGTTTAAGCTTGAAACCATTTCAAAATGAATTCTTTTTCTGTGGAAAAATAAAGTGCACACCTCCACATGTTGTTTTCTTCCATTCCAAAGCCCAATTGCACAGCAACTGGACTGAGGTTTTTAACCCCCACGTGTAATGTAAACTACATATTAGTAAGCTCACCCTTCCAATCCTCTGTTCTAGAGGAAGTCAGGCTTGTGATTCCCCTTTCATTTGTTGAACACACAACACAAAGAGGAACTGTTCTCAGGCTCAAGTCACGGGCTGGAACTCAGAAGTGCTTTGGTTTAAATGATGAATACATGGTCACCCCATGTTTAACCACTGATTGAGAGGAGGTCACATGCTAAATCAGAAAAGTCCCAATGAAGGGGAAAGTAATTGAGAGTCTTTTGTACCTAAAATAGTACAAATAGGTTCCAGCTGAGAAGGAACTCAAATTGGTTTTCCTTTCACAGAGATTTAATGCTGTATTTTTCAACACGATTTGGAAGACACCTATACCCCAACAACTGTTATCATATACACATTCTTCTTTAGCTGATAAAGCACCAAGATCCTGGTCAAACCATAAGTGTGGTAAGCAGAAATGGCCCCTAACCGCATTGTCTTTAACTACAAGGAAAGCCCTTCGTGTTTTGAGGTGTAAATTATCTGTAGACAGTTTCTACAAGGAAAGGAGGAATAATAATAATATTGTCTTAACAAGGATCTTTTCAGATCAGAGTAGAAATGTTAGCATAAATCCCCTCACCTAAATCTCAGCATAAAACTCATTCATTCACTTGCTTATTTAGTATTTATGGAATTCCTCTTCATTACCACTTATGCTAGGTGGTGATCAGGGGATATTACGGAGAGTAAACCAGATGTGGTCTCTGCTCTCTCTGACCACAACCTAGAGGGGAAGACAGACATGAACAAGCAATCATAATGAGTGGTATGAATTCTCAGGCAGATGATGTGGGGAAACACACAGGAGGGGCATTCAGCTCAGTCTAGTGGGGCAGGGGTGCTTCCCAGAGGAAGTTACATCAAAGCTGAGACCCAACATTCAAGTTAGAAGTAATCAGCCAAGAATGTTTCCCAAGGAGAAGAATGACATGTGTCATTATGTGGAGATTAGAAATTCCAAATGGTTGAAGTGTGAAGTGCAGGAAGGTCGAGGTAAGGAGGAAAAATGAAACCAGGAGGAGGTTTCCTGTGGTACGTGTCGAACATTAAATAGCACATACTCCCTGTCCTCCAAGAGCTGACTCCGAGGGAAGACCTTTACCATAGAGTTTGCAGGGCTGTTTCCCTGGCCTTCTTTCTGAGACCCAATTTTCCCTTGGGAGATAAGATAACCTGGATAAAGCTGATGTTGGACAAACGTGTTTTGTAGGCATGTTTTCTCTGGTGTCTTCTCTCTCCCTTATTCCAGTCCCTTTCTTCAATTCTAGTGTTATAGCAGAAATAATTGACACTTATGGTATGTGCCTGGTACCACCAACTCCCAAAATAACCCTAAGGGATATTATTATTATTCCTGGCTGGGCGCGGTGGCTCAAGCCTGTAATCCCAGCACTTTGGGAGGCCGAGACGGGCGGATCATGAGGTCAGGAGATCGAGACCATCCTGGCTAACACGGTGAAACCCCATCTCTACTAAAAATACAAAAAATTAGCCGGGCGAGGTGGCGGGCGCCTGTAGTCCCAGCTACTCGGGAGGCTGAGGCAGGAGAATGGCGTGAACCCGGGAGGCGGAGGTTGCAGTGAGCTGAGATCCGGCCACTGCACTCCAGCCTGAGCGACAGAGCAAGACTCCGTCTCAAAAATAAATAAATAAATAAATACATATTATTCCTATTTTACGATAAGGAAACTTGGGCTCATGTACTAACTTTCCCAAGGTCATAGTACTAATAAGTGGCAGCATTGATGTGAGAACCCAGTGTTACCTAAATTCAAAGCTCATCCTCCTAATCATCCTGGTACCCAATCTCAAGGCATGTAGTTAGCATCCCATTCCCTGCAAAGCCTTTCTCTCAGTTATCTATCAGCTAGTTAATTAAATGAAGTCATTATGGGCTGGGCACACAAAAGATATTCAAAGTGCTGAAGACTACAGTATCAACTGATAGAATTAGCTACATTAACCATGGTGTTTAAATAGAGACCTCTTTAAGACTACAAACAACTTAGGGCTGAAAGCCATGAAACTCTTCCTATGAAAAGATGAGTGACATTGATATATGGAGTTGTAACCATGGCAGGCCCTTAAGTCATACCACGGAAACAACTGAGTGCCTTCCTGTTTGTTGCTATACTACTTGCTCTTCGGTGATGCATCTGAGGTCTTAACAGAAACCCATTCCACACCAACCCTTTCTTCCCATCTCATGAATCAGAGTGTTACACAGAGGAGAAAAATTAGGCCCTTTCCTAAACTGCACCTATAATAGCAACTACAGAAGTAGGAATTTCCACCATGGTCAAAAGGGAAATTTAAAACACTCTCATGCCAAAAGTGTTCTTCCTACTCTGCAATCCATGGAGCATGTCTATTTTTTAAATCAACAACATGACTAGCTGTGTGTTCTCGGGAAAAAAATAATTCACCTTTTTGAACCTATTTTCTTTTTTCTATTTTTTAAAGCTTCAGAAAAGTTATCTCTAACTTTTCTGATCACTCCAGGTAAACAACTCTAAGAAACAAGCTGCATCGAAGACTTTTCTGAGGTGGTATCTTAATGCATCTAGATACAGTGTGAAGTTGAAAGGCACTTGAGGGGCCTTCTAAGCCAACCCTGCTAGACTCCTTCACTGATCTTTGCTTTCCTTATCTCTAGCATAAAAAGTACTCAAATGTTTGCTATTGTTGAGTGACCCCCTAATCTGATACAAGAATCCCATATGATATTATCTCTCACACATGGCCACTGCCCATTGCATGTTAGTTACACACCTCAAAGGCTGAGATGTTCACTAATTCTGGAGACAACTCATTTATTTTTCAGGCATCTATAACTGCTATTGACTTGTCTTAATAGTAAGCCAAAATCCACTTCCTGTCATTGTACTTTTCAGAGAAAAACACTCCGGGCCACACGAGAGGTGGACAAAGGACAAAGCTGCACGGGCTTTAATAAGCCATAAAGTGATGAGGGCCCTTAAAGGTCATCTTTGAGCTTCCTTTTCATTGGATATGTACAAAAATAATCTATGCGAGGAGAAAAGACAAAAATACTGACCTTGTGAACAAAAGGAAATGGGGTGAAAGCGAACCAGGCATCCCTGTGAACAGGGAGCGTGTTCATGCTTTTTTATAAATAAAGGATGAGAGGGGCCCGATCCAAACTATAAATGACCCACGGGTTCTTCTGGTCATGAAAGAGAGAATGTGAGAAACTCAAATGAATCACTTACTTAATTCAGGCTACCAGGCAGACATGACAGTGAAAAATGTGTCCCAGGAGTAAGGGTCGTGCCTATTAAGACAAGTGTAGCGTCATTTCAAACACAACTTCCCTGCACTCTGATAAAAAGCCTTGCTGGGCTGCTCAGTCTCTACAGAAAGTGCCCCATTCACTGCCTTACACCCTGGGAGAAGGAGTAGAGGCCACGTCTGAAAGGATAAGTTGTTAAGTAAAGTGCAATAGAGAGGGGCCACCTGCCAAGGGTCAAGGGTGGGATTTAAGGGGCATTCTCTTGTGGATCCCTTTTTGTCCTGTGAGGGCATAAAATAGTGTGGGTTGTAGAGAAGGAATGAAGTTTCATGGAGAGAAGAGAGTAAGGCTTCCCCTCTGATTGGCTGCAACCTTGAGCAAGACCTTTAACCCCTCTGTTTAAGTTTAGTGCAACTGTTTCTCAATAAAAGGTGGAAGCATGTCACACAGGCCTTCTGTTGGGGTCTCGCATTTACTTATATTATTTCCTCTGTTATGGATACTCTGATTCCCAAATTCTAAGGAGGAAATATGTAAACTTCCCTACCCCAATCGTTTCCTTTAGCAAATGGCCATGGGAATGATCAACACTGCTGAGGAGTAGCTGGGAACCCCACATTTGCTGCAGTCCCATTCTAGGGTCTTTCATTGTTCTGAGCCAAAACCTGATCCAGAGCTACTGAGAAGTGACTTTTTTTTCAGGATTATGAGTCACTCGCAAGGTACCAACTCCCACCTCCCCAGGCCCCTCGGAGCTTCCTAAACAAGCCCAAAGCCATGGCTTATGTTCTCCATATTTTAGGGTAACCTTACCCAGAGTCTACACTGAACCTGACATGGACACCTAATAAGAGTTCCCAGGAACCTTAGAGGCAGACTGTAGATCAGTGTACTATGGGGTCTAAACTTGGCCACTGAACAAGCCCCTTTGCTTATCAGAGTGAGAGGGTGGGCAGACACTGCTGCTAACTATCCTAAATCTCAAATCAAAGACTTTTCATGATACTTTTCTTAATTTCAGTCATGCCAAGAGGGACTACAAGTAATATTTGGGTGAAACAAGACAACTATTTTGTTTGTGGCCAATGATCCCATCTTTTCCCCACCCTCCTTGATGTGATTCACCAGGAAAGCATCAAAAGGACTTCCCCTCTCACCCATAGCAGTCTAAAGGGTCTGTGAGTAGGACTTACAAGGACCTTGCTCCTGTCCGGATTGATGACACTAGGCAGACTGGATACATCGGTGTTCATCTGTCACTCAAAACTGGCTGGACTCTCGATGATAGTAGCAAGGCATTTTAGCTTTTATAAACCTGTTTTTATCATTGTCAAATCTTCAAACTATGTTAGATATTAGGATTTGCATTTATAGCCAGAGAATGAACAATGTTCATAAGAGACTTTCCAACTTTATATGCTACAGTGTTATGAATGTGACTATGATAAATGTTTTAAAAATTCTTCCTGTAACACAGGCCTCAGAAAGAAACCACTTCTTTCCTTTCTGAATTTTGGTATTCACATTAGCTTTTGTACACCACATGGTCTATATCTCTGTCTCGTTGCTAGTAGAACTATCAGTGACAACTCCCTGTTTGCCCTAAGCACCTACATGTTATTACGAATGTATTCATCACAGTAACAGAAAACAACTCCTTCCCTGCGGCTTTCATGTATTATGCAAATTGTGTTCTGTTTAATTTTTCTGATTTTTCAAATAAGTTTAACCATGTGCTATACCACTAAAGTTCCTTAATAATGTATTAAGTCTAATTCTGTAAAGTCATTATTATTCAACATTCTTGGTCAAGTATTCCAAAGGCCCTGACGTATTGCAAAATATACCCTTAAAAGAGTTATTCTTTTTTCCACTTTTGTGTATAATTTTCCCACTAACCCGCACTTCACCTGTTTTTTTCTTACTTTTCCATTCATTCTCTCGTCTTTGATTCATGCTCTATTTTGGGCTTTTCTGTTCCTTTTACAATATTCTTATCTTTTCTTTGTTTCTGATAGTTTCAGCTCCATTCCATTCATCAGCATTTTCGTATTCTTCCTCACTGACATCTGCTGCTACGGGTTTCTGTTTTTGTTCTCTGGATTCAATGCACTGCTTCCCTTCCATTTTCCTCCTTCTCTGTCCTCCGTGCCTGCAAGCTTCTTTGTCTTTTTGTGCTGTTGATCGGACTCTGGACAGGCTTTGAGAAGGCTGTAAGGAGTTGGCATTCTGTCCACAGCTAATGATGATCCAACAGCTCTTTAAGCAGCAGGCAACTTGCAATATTCAAGCAAGAAAGAAAAGCACAGACAGCACACTCAGCCACATACTTTTCAGAAATGTCAGTGTTCTGCAAATGCAATGGGGGCTGGCTCTATTTAGTGTTCAAATTGGCTTGCCTCATTCAACAAATAGATCTTATGCTCAGCCTCTGAGAGTGAGTGCTGAAGACCTTTTCCCTTCTAATGGAGACTGGATTTTGTTTGTGCTGTGGTGTTTTGTTCCTGTTTGTTTGTACATGTCTATTTACCAAGAAAGTAATTTCACTTCTTTGTGCTTTGCTTTGCCCACCTGACTTGCTAGGAGGTTTTCTGGTGCTTATTTCATCTCCCATAGTGGAGACAATGCTTTATGCCTGCCTGGGTGGCACCACCATGGAAGGGGGTGTGCCAGATATGGGGGTCACAAACACAGCGTGGCAACATGGTCTCATGGGGCATTTCCCAAACTGCATTACCCTATCAATCAGCATGTGTTTCTGAGCACGTTATAGTTCTCTGTTAGATTTTGAAGGTGATACAGACATTTATTAAGCATGTTCACTGCCCTCCTGGAGGCAGAAAGCTAGCTGTGGAATCAAGACTAATGCACACCAAAGAGATAAAGTCCCCAAGCAAAGCGCCATGTGTGATTAAGTGCTACAGTGAGGGAGACAGATTGGAAGAGCAGCTGGGATTGAGATAAAGGCAAAATCAGTGTTGACTGGGACAAATAGGGAGAGCTCCTCCTTTGATGTGGGCCAAGAACGTGGGTAGCATTAGATAGCAAGCCCAGGAGGTGCAGAGGGTTCTAGGCCACGATTATGACGCTTGTCACCCTACATGTTGGGCTGCCCCAGGTCTCTGTCCTCGGACCTTTTTTCTTCCCCACCCAAATTCTTTCCCATGGCTTTAATACTATCTAATAGGCCAATGATTCTCGAACTTATGACTCAAGCCCGGATCTCTCTGAGTTTCAGACTTGCACATCAATTGTTTACTTGATCTTTCCAATTGGTCATAACATAAGCATTTTCAACTTAACCTGACCAAAACAAAATTATTTTTTTCTTCTCCAAAACCCACTCCTCTTAAATTCTTTTTCATCTAATTAAATGACACCACAAGTTACCAGTTGCTTAGCTAAAAATCTAGGGGTCATTCTTGATTCCTTGTTTTTTTTTTTTTTTTTGAGACAGAGTCTCTGTCACCCAGGCTGGAGTGCAGTGGCACCATCTCAGCTCACTGCAACTTCCACCTCCCATGTTCAAGCCATTCTCCTGCCTCAGCCTCCCGAGTAGCTGGGATTACAGGCATGTGCCACCACACCTGGCTAATTTTTGTATTTTTAGTAGAGACAAAGTTTTGCCATATTGGCCAGGCTGCTCTAAAACTCCTGACCCCAAGTGGTCCACCCACCTTGGCCTCCCAAAGTGCTGGGATTACAGGCCTGAGTCACTGTGCCCAGCCCATTCTTGATTCTTCTTGTTCCCTTACAGTTAGGAAGTTCTGCTGTTCAACTCTAACATATTGCACACATCCTGCCAGTCCTTACTATGTCCATTGCTATAACTCTAACCCAAATGACCATTATCTCTCGTAAACTACTATGACGACCTCCCACTAGTCGGCCCAACTCCATTGTTGTCCCTCTATGGCCAGTTACCCACACAGTAGTCAGAACCATCTTTCTAAAGTGAAAATCAGGGCATTTGCTCTCTGGGTGAAAGTTCTTCAGTAGCTTTTCATTCCAATAGAATAAAATCCAACTCCTTACCATGGCCCTGCATGATCTAACTCTTGCTTCCTTCTCTGATCTCATCTCTCCCCACACAGCTCCAGTCACACAGGCCTTCTTTCACTCCTTCAAACATCCCAAGTTCACTCTAGCCTTGGCCTTTGCATCTGCTGTTGCCTCCGCCTGAAAAGCGTGTGACTCCCATCTCTTTATTCTCTTCAGTTGGAATATCTCCTCTACAAAAAAAAAAAAAAAAGCTCTATCCAATGGCTGTGTTTTATTTTCTTCTCAAGATTTATCTAAAATTGGCGAGCACGCTGGCTTACACATATAATTCCAGCACTTTGGGAGGCCGAGGCGGATGGATCACCTGAGGTCAGGAGTTCAAGACCAGCCTGGCCAACATGGTAAAATACAAAAATTAGCCGGGTGTGTGGTGTGCACCTGTAATCCCAGCTACTTAGGAGGCTGAGCCAGGAGAATCGCTTGAACCTAGGAGGCAGAGGTTGCAGTGAGCCGGGATCACACCACTGTGTTCCACCCTGGGCGACAGAGCAAGACTCCACCTCAAAAAAAAAAAAAAAAAAAAAAAGACTCATCTAAAATTACTCTAGATATTTACTTGTTTTTGAGTTTGCTGTCTGTCACTTCCCTGAGGATCAAATCCATGAGTACAAGTATTGTGTCCATTGCACTGTTTCTCCAGTGCTTAGAATAATGCTAATGAATACTCAATAAATGATTGTTTAATGAAACAAGCTGATGTGGAATGAGTCCTACAGGGATGGGGGGAAAATACAGTCTGAATGGGAGTTTGCAAGCTCGGCAGGAGGACAGAACTCAGGGATGAGGTGGAGATCACAGGACACATCTCATGCATAGACACTGCTCTCCTCATCTTCTCATCTAGGCAATTTGGGTTTTAGACTTTGGAGAAGCCCTCAGAGAGAAGAAATCAAATAACAATGTATATGCCAGTATTTCTTTGCATACTGAGGGCACGAGGCAGACTATCTCATCGGCAGGAGAAGGTTACTGCTAACAGCAGTTTGACAGGAAGATGGTTGGAGCCTAAAGCAGAAGCGCCTCCTGTGTGCCAGGTCTTTTCCCTAAGCACTTTGCATTCATTAGTTTATTTCATCCTTACAACAATTTCACTCTAAAATAGGTATTATTGTTCTCATTTTATAGATGAGAAAAATCAAGGCTCAGAAAGGAGATTATGGAGTGATATTCTGGCAGCACGTAAATAACCAGTTCCTTTCACCTCATGCAGTAGTTTGTAACCTGGCCGCTCATTAGAAATCACCTAGGAGCTCCTGAATATCTCGATGCCCAGAAACCATTTCAGACCAATTTCATCAGACTCTCTGGTGGTAGGATATAGGTGTCAACAGTTTGCAAAGCTTCTCAGTAATTGCAGTGAGCAGCCAACCTTCACAATCACTGATCTAATGGGTTTTGTGACCACTGATGATTCTTGCTTGATCCATGCCTCCACTTTTTTAAAATTAGGGGTTGAAAATTAGTGATATGCTAACCCTGTAATTATTTCTGCCTGTATTTTAAAAAAAGAGCTTTCCCTCATCAGTTGGGTTACCTGACTATTTTGAAATATAATTACAATTCTACTGAAAAGGCGGGACAAATTCTTAATTCTTTTCTCATATACTTCTTTTTTTTTTGAGAAGGAGTTTTGGTCTTATTGCGCAAGCTGAAGTGGAATGGCACGATCTCGGCTCACTGCAACCTCTGCCTCCCAGGTTCAAGGGATTCGCCTGTCTCAGCCTCCCAAGTAACTGGGATTACAGGTGCACACCACCATGCCTGGCTAATTTTTTGTATTTTTAGTAGAGCCAGGGTTTCACCATAGTGGCCAGGCTGGTCTCGAACTCCTGACCTCAGGTGATTCACCCACCTCAGCCTCCCAAAGTGCTGGGATAACAAGTGTGAGCCACTGCACCCAGCCTCTCATGTACTTCTTATTCCATGTGGGAAACCCACATGGTTACACTACTCAGATGTCAAAGAGGCTAATAGGTGGGGAGCCCACCAGGATTCTGACTCTCAAAACCCTCATTCAAAAATTCTCTTGTGCATAATCTTTGATACCCTCACTTTGTGATTATCTGGGCTGATTTTCTGTTTGGTCTCCGTATTAGTTTCCTGTGGCCACTGGAACAAATTAACACAAACTTGGAGGCTTAAAACAACAGAAAATCTCTCTTCTCACAGTTCTGGAAGCAGGAAGCCTGAAATCAGTTTCAGTGGATTGAAATCAAGGTGTCAGCAGGGCCATGCTTCCTCCAAGTTCGAGCAGAGACTCTTCCAGCATCTGGTGCTTGCTGGCATTCCTTGACTTGTGGTTGTGCCCATCCAGTCTCTGTCTCTGTGGTCACATTGCCTCTCCTGGGTGTGTCAAATCTCCTTCTGCCTCTGTCTTATAAAATACATGTAATTGCATTTAGGGTAAATCTGGGGTAATTTAGGATCATCTCCTCATCTCAAAATATTTAGCCCAATCGCATCTGCAGAGGGCCTTTTTTTTTTTTTTTTTTTTTTTTCCTCTGTTAGGTAAGAGGTTCCAGAGATTAGGAGGTGGATCTCCTTCGGAAGCTATTTTTCAACCTACCATAGTGTGACAGTTAATTTTAAGCTGACACACTTCCCTGGGCCACAGGGGGCTCAGAGATTCGGTCAAACATTATTCTGGGTATTTCTGTGAGGGAGGTTTTGGATGAGATTAACGGTGGACTGGGTAAAGCAGATTGCCCTACATAATGTGGGTGGGGTTTATGCAATCAGTTGAAGGTCTGAGTAGAAGAAACAGCTGACCCTCTTCCTAAGCACATTTTCCCGCCTGACGGCCTTCAAACTTCTTCCTGCCACCTACCAGCCTTCAGACTCCACCTGGGACATCAGATCTGAAGATTTTGAACTTGCCAGGCTCCATAATTGCATTAGCCAATTCCTTAAAATAAATTTCTTTCTCTGTATGTACACATCCTATTGGTTCTTTTCTCTGGAGAACCCTGACTAGTATAACAGTCTTAAGAGAAGACCAGCCTTATGAGGAATCAGTCAAGATGTGGTTTTTCTATTTTCACGCTTTCCCTCCTCCTAAATCCTATCAATGTTACCTCTTCTCCTAAATCCTATCAGAGAAGAAAAATATATATGTATATAGGTTGAGTATCCCTTATCCAAAATGCATTTCAGTAGTGTTTCACATTTTGGATTTTTTTAGATTTTCGAATATTTGCATATACGTAATGAGATATCCTGGGGATGGAACTCAAATCACAAAATTCACTCATGTTTCATATATACCTTATACACACAGACTGAAGGTAATTTTATACAAGATTTTACATAATGTTGTGCATGAAACAAAGTTTGTGTACATTGAAACATCAGAAAGAAAAGGTATCACTATCTCATGCCAATGTGCAAAAGGTTTTGGATTTTGGAGCATTGTGAATTTCAGATTTTTAAATTAGGGAAGCTCAATCTGTGTGTGTGTATGTGTGTGTGTGTATGTGTGTGTGCGCGCGTGCATGCCCACGCAACCTAGCAATCACCTATTAGAATAATATTAGAAATGCCCATCTCCCTGCACATATTAACAACTCAGTCTCCTCTCCCTCTCCTTCTCTGTCATTTTGCTTCCTTTGTATTATAAAAATCTAAAAATTACCTTTGCTCTCACTCTTCTCATTCTGTCTTCTTTTACTTTATATATATTATCTTCTATTCCTCAACTTTATGATAGTTAAACATTTTTCATTTTCTTTCAAGATTTGCTCCACCGTTATTCTCAGAATGTGTTTCCATAGCTTCCTGTGCTTCTTAATAAAGTTAGACAATGCTAGATTTCAACACAAATAAAGGATGTAAATCTCTCAGATAATATCCCACTTCATTCCAGACCTGTGGTTTTGTTGTTGTTGTTGTTGTTGCTGCTGCTGTTTGCAGGACAGTTTCACCTTGTCTTTCTATAGCTTGGCGAGGCTCATCAGGTCTCAATTGGTTCCACACTCTTTTCCCCTACTTGAGTTCTCAAATAGCACTATTTAACACCAATATTTCTTTCTGTGTTCATGGCAGGTGGTAATTCATTTGTAAGTGTTCACTTGGCCTTGAATGTCTTTCACAGTATTCTGTCACTATCCGAGGGAAGGAAAGTGCAGTGCAGAGGCACCAACCAGCAAGCCAAAAAACAATTACATCCTTATGCTGGGCATCCTTTCCAAAAAACTTCACACCGGGTTTTTTTTTTTTTTTTTTTACTCCATTGCTTTCCAATTTCTCAGGGAGGTACATAAGTGTCTTCACATTTTACAGGGAAACAAGATGGTACTTGATATTAAATTATGACAATCAAGGCACTGCATTACAGGAACATGACTTTTTTAGTTCTGTTTATTTGTAATAGCTAAAATACTTCCTACTATGTCAAATAAAGTGTATTTTCTATTAACTCACATATACTTCTCATCAAGCTGACACTCCTACTGTGTGACTCTCTGTTGCTAGACCTCAATTATTTGGAAAAGTTTAAGAATTGGGTGTGTGGATAATTTAATTTTCCAGTAACTCAAAAGAAAATCATTTTTACTCTCAATCTTTATGACTAAACAGCCTTTCTCAGCCAGGCATGGTGGCTCACACCTGTAATCCCAGTACTTTGGGAGGCCAAGGCAGACAGATCACCTGAGGTCAGGAGTTCAAGACGAGCCTGGCCAACATGGTGAAACCACATCTCTACTAAAAATACAAAAATGAGTTGGGCGTGATGGCGGGCACCTACAGTCCCAGCTACTTGGGAGACTGAGGCAGGAGGATTGCTTGAACCCGGGAGGCGGAGGTTGCAGTGAGCCGAGATCAAGCCGCTGCACTCCAGCCTAGGCAACATAGTGAGACTCTGTCTCAGAGAGAGATAGAGAGAGAGAGAGAGAGAGAGAGAGAGATAACCTTTCTAAAATGTGAGTCCATTCCTCAGTCGCAGTAAGCATGGAATAATAGACTTAATTGATTCTAGTTCTAGATGACTGGGGACCTTGCAATATGGTGGGATAAATATTCTAAAACAAAAAATATATATAACCAGGGCAAAGGTTCTTCCTCTGGGGCTCAGATAGAGCTCCATGGTTTATGAACTGTCGGAAGTTGTATACAAAATATTGTACATTTTTCTGTGGGAAAATTGATAACTGTCATGAAATTTTCAAAGGAGTTGAGATGAAAATAGACTACCTTTTTAGAATATGCAATGTATGTAGAACATGATACTAATTATAAAAGTTTTTTTAACTACAAAAAAAAAAAAAACCTACATAGTCCTTGTTCACGGCTCTAGATAAATATAGTAAAGTATAAATCCTGCTTGGAGCTGATAAACACCAAATTCAGAATAGGGCTGACCTCTGTGCCTTAGTCTGCTCAGGCTGCCATAAGAAAATACTACAGACTGGTTTAAGCAGCACAGATTTATTTCCTTATAGTTCTGGAGGCTGGAAAGTTCAAGGTCAAGGTTTCTGCTGATACAGTTTCTGGTGAGGACTCTCCCTGGCTTGCAGATGGTCACCTTCTCACTGTATTCTAACATGGCAAAGAGAGCTCTGGTGTTTCTTCCTCTCCTTATAGGGCAACCAGCCCTATCAGTTTAGGGACCCATTCTTATGACCTCATTTAACCTGAATTGCCTCCTTAGAGGCCTCATCTCCAAATACAGCTACATTGGTGGTTAGGCTTCCACCTATGAATTTTCCAGGGGAAACACTATTCAGACCATAGCACTCTGAGAAAGGGAAATGATAAAGGAATGGGATTGGAAGATACATGGAGAGCTTTGAAACTATATACAATGTTTTTCCTTTAAAAAAAAAAATAGTAAATAGTTGAAGCCAGTGTGGCATAAGAGTCTCTAAAGCCTCCAGCCTTCTGGAGTCAATCTTTCCTTTAACAGCTTGTTTCAGCAGCCTGACCCCGCATCATTCCATATGCTGTGAGATGACCAGTGTCCTCCCCAGGAGGCAAGCCTATGTTGTCATTGGCTTCTTTCACCTCAGTGAGCTGTTCCTACCAAATTCTGAATCTGCAAGTCAAACACTAAGTGCACCCCCACAAGACAGCTGCACTGCTGCGATGTCCAGCAAACAACTGGAGCACCAGACACCTTTGTTCTTAAATGTTTCCAGATCACCTCTGGAATCGTGTTTATATCTTATCCTGCTACTTGCCCTCAGAGGCCTCACCCCTTCCCTGAGGAGGTCTCTAAGCAAACTTTAAACTCCCTTCTCTTTCTTGAACAGAGCAGCTTAGATCTCTTTTGGTTCTGCTCTTCCTTTTAGGCCCATGACCTGTGGGCATTAGCTCCCATTGCCAAACAGGTCCATCTATGCATTTTGCAGAAAGAAAAAAAATATTTACCCAAGTTAAGGGAAGTTTGCAATATTATATTGGAGGGTCAGGGTAGGCCTCACTGCAAATGTGAGATTTCAACAAAGACCTTAAGGACATGGAGCAGCCTGCTAAGTCGTTTTCTGGAGATAGAACATTCACCGGGGGAAGAGCAGAAGTCCTCTGGCAGGAGGGGAGCTGGTGTCGGCAAGGAGACAGAGTAGAGAAGGAGATGGGAAAGGCAAAGAGGGTATGATCCGGTCACAATATGCTTGCAGCATATTGCGTGGACTAATGGGAACCATTCTGAGGTTTTGAGCCAGAGAAGTGACATGATCTGACTTTGGTTCAAAGGACTCTGCCTGAGCAGCTTGAGGAGGCATCCTTGTGTGGGGTCAGCCTGGCACGGGATGTGAGAGCCCAAGCAGGGAAAGGACGTCATCCTAGGCAGTAACAACCTGGTGAAGAGAGGCAGAACTCTGAGCAAGAGAAATGATGTCTGTGTAGGGGAGGGGCTGCAACGAAAAAGAACCAGCATGCCTTGGAGAAATGCCTGATTCCAAGGCTCAGACAGGGAAAGAATAGGATAGGCCTGGAACATCTCACTGTGCCAGAAGCCAGAAAGTGTTCAAAGAATGATGGGGACAGGGCAAAAGGACACAGATGCCAGCTTTAAAGGGTTTCCTCTAGCCAAATTAGGATCCATTCAAACATCAAAATAATGATAGCAATGAGTAAAGTAGGAATAAAATAATAAAATGAATAACATCAGATAACATTAAATGAAAAGTGGAATAAAATAAACCTTGAGTCCATACAAATTTAAATAGATACAAGGATAAATTGAAGTATGATGAGGAATGAAATAGTTACATAGTTTCCAAGTAACTTCATGCAAAATATTCATTCATTACAAAGAAGAAAATGGTAACTTTATGGTGGAGAAAATAGGTGGAAACCAGTACATCAAATTGAACCTCATCAGGAATAGAACAAATTAAAGTTTTGTACCCCCTTATAGAACGAGAAAAACATGGCTAACTATGTAATGTTTCTGCCACTGTAGCATAATCTGGATCTATTTATGAGGAAACCTGAGACAGACACATATTGGGAAAAGTTTTACAAAATAACTGGTCTGTGATATTCAAAAGCATCAAGGTCTTAAGAGTCAAGGACAGATTGGTCTAAAAAGACATGAGAACTAAGTGCTACCCGGGATGTAGAACTGATCCTTTTGTTACAAAAGGCATTATTGGGACTAAATTGGTGAAACTTGGATGTGGTTTGAGGATTAAGTAATGGAGATTCATCGTTGTTACTTTCCTGATTTCAATGTTGCATGGTGGTTACACAGGACAGTGTCCTTGTTTGTAGGAAATACACACTAAAGGATTCAGGAGGAGAGGAATGATGAGAATCAGATCAGCAATTTATGCTCAAACGGTTCCATAAGCTATTTGTATTGAACTTGCAACTTTTTCTGTAACTTTGTATTTATTTCAAAGTAAAATGATAATAAAACTCAAAGCTTCAGTATTGAGACTAGCAACAGGGGTAGAGGGAGACTATTTAAGAGGCGATGACAGCCTCCCAAAGGTGAGAGATGAGGGTGGTTTAAAACAGACGGTAGCTCTGGCAGGGGCAGGAAGTTGGATCCGATTATGGATATACAGCATACCAAAGATGCTGCATGATTTTTTGATGGGCTCCGAGAGAGAGAGAGAGAGAGAAAGAGAAAGAAAGGAAAGAAAAAAAAAAGAAAGGAAAGAAAAAAAAAAGGAAGGAAGAGAGAGAGAAAGGAAGGAAGGAAGGAAGGAAGGAAGGAAGGAAGGAAGGAAGGAAGAGAAGGAAGGAGGGAAGGAAGGAAGGCAGGCAGGCATTCAAGGATTCCAGTGTTTGGGGCCTGAGCAACTGGAAAGATGGAGTTAACATCAATGACACAGGAAAGGTTATAGTTCCACCCTCTGCCTCCTTCCATTCCTCTATGCTTGCTTGCTTTCTGTGTCCTGACTGAAAATCAGAGTGCCTTGACCATTCTGTGACCCAGCCAGCTGCAGGTTTTTCCCAGCAGATTCACTCCAAGGCATTAAACATTCCCAGGTGCTGATAAAGGTATCTAGGCTGTTGCCCAAAACACTGAAAGAAACTGGCCCCAGCTGAGTCAAATTCCTTAAACCCTCATATAAACCCCATGCTCTGAGTCCCTGGCAGCAGGCATACCTGCGTAGAATACCCCTTTCCCCTCACTCTCCACACCAAGGATTGCTGCAGCACTCTGTGTAAGTTTCCCCAGAAATGCCTTGAACTGGTCACCTGGCTTTCAGTGCTTCTCTCTTTAGAAACCTAACCAGCTCCGTCTCCAGACGGTTTGAGAGACTCCCTTGTGGGAATTGCCCTGCCCTTACTTCCGGAATGATTCTAGCTACAGATTTGGCAGTATGAAACAGTACGGCGGGTTGAAAGCAGGGGATGGATGGGAAGATCAAGAGTTCAGCTTTCGATCTATTGAGTTCAATATGTCTATTGGACATCCAAGTAGATACATCAAGCAGGCCTTTGGATATATGAGTACAGACTTCAGAAGAAAGGGGTTTGCGATGAGATATAAATTTGAGAATAGTCACAACATGTAAGTTGGAAAACTAGATGAAACCATCAAGTGTATGACTATACATAGAAGAGAGAAGACCATATCCAAGGATATATATATATATATATATAATCTCCAAACATTTATTACTTTAAAAGATATATATCAGCTGGGCACAGTGGCTCATGCCTGTAATCCCAGCCCTTTGGGAAGCCAAGGCAGGCAGATCACTTGAGGTCAGGAGTTTGAAACCAGCCTGGCCAACATGGTAAAACCCCATCTCTACCAAAAATATAAAAACTTAGCTGGTGTGGTAGCACATGCCTGTAATACTAGCTACTCAGGAGGCTGAGGCAGGAGAATCACTTGAACCCAGGAGGCAAAGGTTGCAGGGAACCAAGATCGTGCCACTGCACTCCAGACTGGATGACAGAGTGAGACTCCATCTCAAAAAAAGAAAAAGAAAAAGAAATATATCAGCTTTATTCATAATTGCCAAAACTTGGAAGCAACCAAGATGTCCTTCATTGGATAACTGGATAAATCAACTATAGTTCATCCATGCAATGAAATACCATTCGGCACTGAAAAGAACTGAGCTATCATATAATGAAAAGACATGGAAGAGACTTAAATTCATGTTGCTGAGAGAAGGAAGGCAATCTGAAAAAGCTATATACTATGCGATTCCAACTATATGACTTTCTGGAAAAGGCAAAACTATGGAGACAGTAAAAAGATCAGTGCTTGCCAGAGGTTAATGGAGAGAGACAGATGAATAGGTGGAGCATAGAGGACTTTTAGGGGACTGAAATACTCTGTATGGCACTGTAACAGTGGATACATGTCATTATACATTCCAACCCATAGGATGTACAATACCAAGAGAAACCCTTGTTATAACTATGGTGGCTGGGTGATGATAATGTGTCAATGTAGGTTCATCAGTTGTAACAAAGGTAGCTCTGGCAGGGGATGTTGATCCTGAGGCTATGTGTGTGCGAAGCATGAAGTATATGGGAACTCTCTGTATTTCTATTTTGATGTTGCTGGGAACCTAAAATTACACTTAAAAAATAGACTTTTTAAAAAGACAAATTTATAGTAATCTAAAAACGTTTGTCTCTTTGATTTGCCACATCAAAATTTTTGTTCTGATAAGCTGATCTTATACAAAATTAAAAATATATATACTTGTCTCCTAAAGATACCTAGAGAAAAAGAGAGGAAGATTAGTTATGCTGAATATAGCTTTTGCTTTAAAATTAAATTCATCTTTTTAAAATGCCATTTGTTTATAATAAAATAACCAGTGACTTGTATTGGCCTGAACAGTTCTGGATTTTGCCTTCTTGTCTCAGTGGCTCTCTGTCTTAAATTCTATACCAGATCATTGTCTTAAGGGCCCTGACAAAGGCTACCTAACTCTAGGACACAATGTCAGTCTCATCTCATGAGTGGGGATCTGAAGTCAAAAACAGAGAGGGAAGGGAATAATTTTGCAGATTTTCATGTAGTAGACATAGTAGGTTATAGTAGACAAGTAATCAATATTTGTTAAGAGAATATAGACATACAATTGATACTGATTGATGATTGAAAGAGTGAATATGTTTATTAATTTATAAATTGATTGGAATACTCAGCTTATACTCAGGACTTTTTTTCCTATTAAATTTTAGACTTGGAGGTTATACCCCTCTGGGCTTATTTAATTTCCTACATAAAAGAACATTTTTCCTTGAATATTTATCAAAAATCTAAAATATCTTAAACATCCTTAAACCAATTCTGCTTTTCCACTTCCCCATTATTGTCAATAATGTCATCCTTTTGTTCTCATGGCATAATATGCATGGAGCTGCTCTATGTGCCCTGACAGTGTAGCAATTCTACTTCATGTTAAGCTCAAGAGACACTTGAGCCATAAACGGACAAAGTTGTGTCCTTAGCCAACAGAGCCCTTGCTCCCTGAACAGTACAATCTATGGCATAATTCACCAGGAAGTCCCAAGCCGTTAGTAAAAATGCAGAACTTTAGAGAAAGGGAGTGTTTGCTTTCACAAAGAAATCTTGACAATTCTTCCTGACTTCAGCCTGTGCTCTGTCCCTTTACTTTCTCAGCACCCTCACTCTGGCCAGAGTTTGCCCCCATCTGCCTGTCTGCCTCCTGCTTCTTTCAGCTGCCACAATTCCATACTGTACTTTGCCCACTGGGACTTTCCACACTGGTAAGGAAGCAAAGCAGAACCCAAAGCAAAATGTGCTGAACAGACCAAACACACATTTCATATGGATAGGAGGTATAATCCAAGCTATAAAACTCTTAGAAGAAAACAGGGGGAAAAGCTTCATGACATTAAATTAAGCAATGATTTCTTGGACATGACACCAAATGTAAAGACCAAAAAAAAAAGAGAGAAAAATAGATAACTGGACTTCATCAAAATTAAAAACTTTGGGTTGAGCATGGTGGCTTACGCCTGTAATCCCAACACTTTGGGAGGCCAAGGCACACAGATCACTTGAGGCCAGGAGCTTGGTACCAGCCTGGGCAACATGGTAAAACCCTGTCACCACTAAAAATACAAAAATTAGCCAGGTATGGTGGTGCATGCCTGTGGTTCCAACTACTCGGGAGACTGAGGCAGGAGAATTGCCTTAACCTGGGAGGTGGAGGTTGCAGTGAGCCGTGATTGCACCATTGCATTCCAACCTGGGAGACAAGAGTGAAAAACTCAATCTCAAATAAATAAATAAATAAATAAATAAATAAATAAATAAATACCTCTGTGCATCAAAGGACACTATCAACAAAGTGAAAAGGCAACACACAGAATAGGAGAAAATCATACATTATAGGGTATTAATATCCAGGATACATTTAAAATCCTACAACTCAAGAAAAACAACAACAACAAAAAAATCTGATTAGAAAATGAGTCAAGGATGTGAACAAACATTTATTGAAGGATATACAAATGACCAAATAAGCACATGAAGAGATACTCAACATCACTACGCAGTCGGGAAATGCAAATCAAACCACAATGAGATACCACTTCATACCTTTAGGATGGCTAGTATAAAAACAAAACAAAACAAAAATTAACCAGTGTTGGCAAGGATGTGGAGAAATTGCTATATGTCGCTGGTAGGAATGTAAAATGGGACAGCCATTGTGGAAAATGGAATAGAAGTTCCCCAAAAAATTAAATATAAAATTACATAATCCAGCAATTCCATTTCTTGGGTATATACCCAAAGGAAAGAGATATTTGTTCACCAATGTTCATAGCAGCATTAGTCACAGTAACTAAAAGACGGAAACAACACAAGTGTCCATCAATAAGTGAATGGATAAACAATATGTACTATATACATTTAATGGAATATTATGCAGCCTTTTGGAACAAAATTCTGCAACATGCTACAACATGGGTGAACCTTAGAGGCATTATGCTTAAGTGAAAGAAGCCAGTTACAAAAGGACAAATATTGTATAATTCTACTTATTTGAGGTACCTAGAGTAGTCAAATTCCTAGAGACAGAAAGTAGAATAGTGGCTTCCTTGGGCTAGATGAAGGGTGGAATGAGGAGTTAGTGTTTAACGGGTGCAGGGTTTCAGCTGGGGAAGATGAAAAGATTTTGGAGATGGATGGTAGTAACAGTTGCACAGTAATGTGAATGTAGTTAATGCCACAAAACTACACTTAAAAGTGGTTACTCTAATACATTTTGTTATATATATTTGCCACAACATAAAATAAAATCTGGCTAGGCACAGTGGCTCATGCCTGTAATCCCAGTACTTTGGAAGGCCGAGGCAGGATGCATCACTTGAGGTCAGGAGTTTGAGACCATCCTGGACAACATAGTGAAACCCCGTCTCTATTAAAAATACAAAAATTGGCCAGGCGTGGTGGCGCATGCCTATAATCCCAGCTACTTAGGAGAATGAGGAGGGGGAGATGCTTGAACCCAGGAGGCGGAGGCTGCAGTGAGTCAAGATCGTGCACTGCACTACAGCCTGGGTGACAGAGCAAGACTCAGTATCAAAAAGAAAAAGAAAAAGAAAAGAAAAAATA
>NC_045446.1:99768405-99792924 GCF_002776525.5 Piliocolobus tephrosceles
AGCAAGACTCAGTATCAAAAAGAAAAAGAAAAAGAAAAGAAAAAATATAATCTAACTTGACATAATGCAAGACATACCAGTCATGAATTTTATTAACTCCAAAACATAAAATAAAATAGAAAAAACAAAGTTATTAAAAAATAGAAGAAAGAGAAGTCCTAGCCAATGTGATAAAGCAAGAACATAAGATCAAATGCGTAAGTATTGGAAAGCAATTAGCAAAACTATTGTTATTTATAGACAGTATGATTATAAAAATCCTATTGAATCTACCCAAACAAACACTAGATTTAAAAAGTGAAATTACACCTCTTGGAGCATATAAAAAGTATAATTTTTGTCCTATTTGCCACCAGCAAACAACCGGAAAATAACGCTTTTTAAAAATACCATTAAAAAGTATCAAATCCCTAAAAAGGCATCCAGTAAAAAATATGTAAGATTTTAGGGCGGTCATGGACAACCAGGAGGAGATGTACCGGCTCTGGAAAATCCGTAAGACCATCATGCAGCTGTGCCATGACCGTGGCTACCTAGTGACCTAGGACGAGCGTGACCTCACACTGAAGGAGTTCAAAGCCCAGTTTGGGGACAAGCCAAGTGAGGGGCAGCAGTGGCGCAAGGACCTTACCGCACTGGTGGCCCACAATGATGACCTCACCGACCAGATGTTTGTGTTCTTTCCAGAGGAGCCCAAGGTGGGCATCAAGACCGTCAACGTGTCCTGCCGGCGCCTGCAGCAGGAGAGCCTCACACGGGCCCTCATCGTGGCGCAGCAGGGCATGAGGCCCTCCGCCAAGCAGTCCCTGGTCGGCATGGCTCTCAAGTACATCCTAGAGCAGTTTGTGCAGCAGAAGTTGCTCATCAACATCACAGAACACGAGCTAGTAGTCCCTGAGTACGTCGTCCCGACCAAGGAGTGGGTGACAGAGCTGTTGGCCCGATATAAGCTCCGAGAGAACCAGCTGCCCAGGATCCAGGCGGGGGACGCCGCGGAGCGCTATTTTGGGATAAAGGATGGGCAGGTGGTGAAGATCGCCCAACCCAGCTAGATGGTGGGCAGGTACCTCACCTACGGGTTGGTGCAGTAACCACCTCCCTGACAGCTCTAGAGGCAGACACATGGACAGTGACCCCCGTTGCCTGCAGGACGGACGCCCTGCCCTGCTGGAGTCTGGCCCCCCAGCTCTCTCCCGGCTGCTGCAGCTCTGGACTCCCCAAGGCAGGTGGCCTCCACTCAAGTGCTCCTGTCCTGGGGTGAGGCTTCCCATGGCCTGGCCCGCCCCATTCACCTGTGTATTTTTGCGAGATGCGGCCTCAGGAGGGAGGAGACCCCCACAGGGAGGCCACCTGGGGGCAGCTGGTACCCCGGGTCCTTGCCCAGACTGCGCTGGGTTCACCCTGTTGGGGGTTTGGGGTCCATGTCTCCCACCAGCCACTGCTTCCTCCCGGGCTCTCAGCCTCCCACCCCTCCTCTTTCCTCTCTCAGTGGCCCTAATGCATGGTGGCCCCACACAGCCATCGCTCCATACTCCATTCACAACCGTGCACGTTCTCAAGCCACCACGGTGCGAGATTCCAACTCAGCAGAGTTTTCAGTTGTTGTAGAAGGTTGGGTGTTTTCAAACATTAAAGACATTTTGAGTAAATAAACTTGCCTGATATAAACTCCAAATATATATATATATATAAGATTGTATCCAGGCACAGTGGTGCATACCTCAAATCCCAACCTCCTAGAGGACCGCTTGAGCACAGGAGTTTGAGGTCAGTCTAGACAACACAGTGAGTCTCTCTCTCTCTCTCTTTCTCCCCTTCCCTCTCCTCCCTCCCTATCTCTACTGCTCTCTCTCTAACTGATTTCCAACTGAAAGCTGCAAAACATTGCTAAAGGAAATTAATGAAGAACAAATAAATGTTTATGGACAATTCTTTGAAAGCTGAATATTAAGATGTCCATTATTTCAAAATTGATATATGAATTCAATACGATCCCTATTAAAATTACTGTCAATTTTTTGTAAAAATTGACAAGATGAGTCTAAAATTTATATAGAAATGCAAAGGAACTAGAAACAACTTTGAGAAATTACTTCTGAGTTTTAAGATTTACTAAAAAGCTGCAATAGGCAGGGTACTGTGGCTCATGCCTATAATCCCAGCACTTTGGGAGACCCAGGTGGGTGGATCACTTGGGGTCAGGAGTTCAAGACCAGTCAGGCCAACATGGTAAAAATCCATCTCTACCAAAAATACAAAAAAAAAAATAGCTGGATATGGTGGCATACACCTGTAAAACCAGCTACTCTGGAGGCTGAGGCAGGAGAATCGCTTGAACCCAGGAGGTGGAGGTTGCAGTGAGCCCAGATAGCACCACTGCTCTTCAGCCTGGGGGATATAGTGAAATTCCATCTCAAAAAAACAAAAAAAAAAAAAAAAACTATAATAATTGAGTTTGGTATAGGCATAAGCATAGGTAAATAAATCAGTAGAACAGAAAAGAGAGTTCAATAATAGATATGCTGAATTGATTTTTGAACTAGGCACCAAGTAAATTCAATGGGTCATTTGGGGTTTTTTTTTCAATGGGTCATTTTTTTTTTTTTAAACAAATGCTTCTGGAACAGTAGAATATTTATACAGGAAAACAAAAATGAACCTTGATCTCATTTCACTCAATATACAAAAATTAATTTAAGATGGATCATAAACCTAACCATAAAAACCAGGACTATAAAGTTTCTAGAAGAAAACATATAAAAATATCTTTGTGACCTTAGGAGTCCGCCAACATTTCTTAAATAGGACATAAAATGCATTAATAAAACATTAACAGACTGGATTTTATCAAAATTTTAAATTTTCACTCTTTAGAAGACATCATTTACAATATAAACAGGCAAATCACATATAGGAAAAAAATATATTCACCATATATGTATGACAAAGAATATATTTGTATTCAGAACATAAAAATATCTCCTAAAAATCAATAACAGAAAGACAACCAATTTTAGAAATGGGCAAAAGATTTAAACAGTTACTTCATGAAAGAAGATACATAAATGGTCAATAAGCTCACAAAAAGTTGTTTAATGACATCAGGGAAATGCTAATTAAAACTACGATGAGACAGTATTTCATTCACACTAAAATTGCTTAATCAAAGGCTGACTAAACCAAATACTGACGAGGATGAGGAGAAACTAGAACTCACATACACTGTTGGTGAACGTATAACATGGTACAACCTCATTGGAAAACTCTCTGGCAGTTATGTATAAAGGTAAACACATATTTACATATGAACCAGTAATTCCACTCCTACATATTTAGCAAAGAGAAGTGAAACATATGTTCACAAAAAAAGAAAAACTTATGTAAGAATACTTATGAAAACTGGCCAGGCACAGTGGCTCATGCCTGTGATCCCAACATTTTGGGAGGCCAAGGCAGGCAGATCACTTCAGGTCAGAAGTTTTAGACCAGCCTGGCCAACATGGTGAAACCCATCTCAAATAAAAATACAAAAACCAGCCAGGCATGGTGGTGCTCACCTATAGTCCTAGCTACCTGGGAGGCTGAGACAGGAGAATTGCTTGAACCTGGGAGGCAGAGGTTGCTGTGAGCCAAGATCACACACTGTGCTGCAGCCTGGCTGACAGAGTGAGACTCTGTCTCAAAAAAAAAAAAAAAGAAAAAAGAAAAAAAAGAATACTTATGAAAACTTTATTTATGATAGGCAAATACTAGAAACAATCTCAAACGTCAATCAATGGGAAAATGTATAAACAAATTGTAGTATATTTACACAATGGAATATTACTCAGAAATGAAAAGGAACAAGTGCTGATACACACAACATGTGTGAATCTTGCAGATAGCATGCTGACTGAAAAAGAAAAACAGACACAACAAATATATACTGTGTGATTCCATTTAAATGAAATCCAAAGACAGGGAAAATTAATTAATGGGGATGGAAATCAAAAAGTGGTTGCCCCTGGAAAGAGGAGGAATTGATTGGAAAGGGGTATGGGAGAATTTATTTTATTTTATTTTATTTTATTTTATTTATTTTGACAGGGTCTGTCTCTTGCCTAGCCCAGGTTGGAGTGCAGTGGCACAATCACAGCTCACTGTAGCCTCAACCTGGAGTATGAAAGAATTTTCTAAGGTCGTGTTAATATTCTGTATCTTATTTTGGGGGTGGTAAATTGAGTCAATCCAATTGTCAAAACTCAATAAACCAAACATTTGATAAAGGATTAATATCCAAAATATATAAAGAACTCAATTAAATAGCAAGAAAACAAATAATCCGATTTAAAAATGGGCATCAAGTTCAACAGAACTGAAAGGGAAAAAAAAAAAAAACACAATAATCTGAATAGACATTTCTCAAAAGAAGACATACAAATGGCCAAAAGGCATATGAGAAAATGCTCAGCATCACTAATCATCAGGGAAATACAGATTAAACCCACATTGGGGCCAGTTGTGGTGTATCGGGGGAACCACCCCCAATATTTCAATGTAGGTTCTTTTCTATTTTCCTAAGCGTCAGCCAGTCTGAGAAATAAAGGAAAAGAGTACAAAAGAGAGAAATTTTAAAGCTGGGTGTCTGGGGGAGACATCACATGTTGGCAGGTTCTGTGATGCCCCCTGAGCCATAAAACCAGGAAGTTTTTATTAGTGATTTTCAAAGGGGAGGGAGTGTACGAATAGGGTGTGGGTCACAGACATCACATGCTTCACAAGGTAATAAAATATCACAAGGCAAATGGGGGCAGAGGAGATCACAGGACTGGGGTAAAATTAAAATTGCTAATGAAGTTTTGGGCACACATGGTCATTGATAACATCTTATCAGGAGACAGGGTTTGAGAGCAGACAACTGGTCTGACTAAAATTTACTAAGAGGGAATTTCCTCCTCCTAATAGGCCTGGGAATGCTACAGGAGATAGGGGCTTATTTCAGCCCTTATCTGCAACAGACATTCCTAGAGCGGCCATTTTAGAGACCTCTCCCTAGGAACTCATTCTCTTTCTCAGGGCTGTTCCTTGCTGAGAAAAAGAATTCAGTGATGATTTTCCTCTTTGCTTTTGTAAGAGGAGAAATGTGGCTCTGTTACACCCGGCTCTCATGCAGTCAGATCTGATGGTTATCTCCCTTGTTCCCTGAACATTGCTGTTATCCTGTTCTTTTTTCAAGGTGCCCAGGTTTCATACTGTTTGAACGCACATGCTTTACCAACAATTTGTGCAGTTAACGCAATCATCACAGCGTCCTGAGGTGACATACATCCTCAGCTTACAAAGATGATGGGATTAAGAGATTAAAGACAGGCATAGGAAATCACAACAGTATTGATTGGGGAAGTGATAAATGTCCATGAAATCTTCACAATTTATGTTCAGAGACTGCAGTAAAGACAGGCGTTAGAAATTATAAAAGTATTAACTTGGGGAACTAATAAATGTCCATGAAATCTTCACAATTTATGTTCTTTTGCCATGGCTTCAGTCAGTCCCTCTGTTCGAGGTCCCTGACTTCCCGCAACAGTGGTGTCTCATGCCCATAATCCCAGCACTTTGGGAGGCCAAGGCAGGAGGATTGTTTGAGCCCAAGAGTTCGAGACCAGCCTGGGCAACATGGCAAAACCCC
Source organism: Piliocolobus tephrosceles (assembly GCF_002776525.5). Taxonomy (NCBI): domain Eukaryota; kingdom Metazoa; phylum Chordata; class Mammalia; order Primates; family Cercopithecidae; genus Piliocolobus; species Piliocolobus tephrosceles. Next base: position 99,774,074 of record NC_045446.1, read on the forward strand.
ATCTCTACCAAAATATACAGAAGATTAGCTGGGCATGGTGGTATACACCTAGTCCGAGCTACTTGGGAAGCTGAGGTGGGAGGATCACCTGAACCCAGGAAGTCAAGGCTGCAGTGAATCATGATTGCACCATTGCACTCCAACTTTGGCAACAAAGCAAGATGCTATCTTGAAAAAAGTAAAATAAAATAAAAATACTTTGAAACTATATTACATCAGTGTGATATGGATGTAGAAATATATAAATAAATAAAAGAATTTAAAAATCCAGAAACAGGCCCATACATAAATAAGAATTTAGTTTACTCAGTAAAGGTAGCATTTATAATCAGTTAGGAAGAAAGGTCTTATTTAACAAATAGTATGAGCATAAATATCTACTTGAAAAAATAAAACCAGACCTTTACTTCACATTTATACAAAAAATAATAGCAAATGTGCTAAAGAGCTAAAAGTGAAAAACAAATTTAAAAATCAGAATAAAATACAAAAAAAGTACAACCTTAATGTAAAGCCCATTTTAAATTATGAAATTCCAGATTTCAAAATTGAAGATTGATTGATTTAATTAAATAAAAATAAAAACTTGATGATTAAATATACTGTAAATTTAAAAGACAATACTGGTACAAAATATTAAAACAAAACAAATAATTAATAGTCAATCTATATACAAATCAAAAGTTATAAAAAGGCAACTGACAGGAGACATATAACTGGACAAAAAAGCCTATCAAAAGTTGTCTGACTTCACTGATAATCAAGGGGGAAAAAGTGTCTTGATATTATATTTCTCCAACCAGGTTAATAAGAGTTTAAAGGTTTATAATACCTAAAATAAGCAAAGATATAGGAAAATAAGCACTGTAAATTAATAAATGGGTAAACTCTTTGTGAAAGGGAATTTGATAGTACTTAAAATTTCAAATCCGTATACCTCTGGCCCAGGTATGCCATTTCTAGGAATCTGTTTTATAGAAATTTTGTCTACATGCACAAATAAATATGTATTAGAATCTTCATTATAGTATCAGCTAAAGCCTTTAAAAATAGAACAATATAATAGGGGAATTAATAAGCAAGTGGTTAAATAAACCATGAAACAATCATATGGAAAGTCATGGAACTATTACCAGAAGAAAACGGACCAAATTTTCTGACATAACAAAAATTTTACATTCATAGTATAATTTGAAAAACAATGCATACACAATAAGCTTACTTACACATTTGGAGTATATATGGATATTGTGTAAGTGTTCAGAACAAAGACATTTCACAGAGGTTACCTCTGGGAAGGGTAGGGGGAGTAAGCAAAATTTAAGATACCATTTAACACGTTGTTCCATGTATTTTCTATTGTTTGAACTTTAGCTTGTACCTCTTTTATCTGATTGGACTATGTGGAATTACTGCTGTAAAACAAAAAATATCTGAGACAAGTCTTAATCAAGTTAGAAGTTCATTTTGTCAAGGTTAAGGACATGCTTATCACATAGCCTTGGGAGGTCCTGATGACATGTGCCCAAGGATGTTGGGCTACAACTTGGTTTAATACATTTAGGGAGACATAAGACATCAATCAATACATGTAAGATGCACATTGATTTGGTCCAGAAAGACAGTACAACTGGACACGAGGACATTCAGATCACAGGCGGATTCAAAGATTTTCTGATTGGCAATTGGTTGAATTATTATCTAAAGACCTGGAATCAATAGAAAGGAATGTCTGGGTTATGATAAGGGATTGTGGAGCCAAGATTTTATCATTTAGATGAAGCCTCTGGGTAGCAGGTTTAAGAGAAAATAGATTGCAAATGTTTCTTATCAGACTTAAAGAGTCTGTTCTATCAGTCTTGAGATCTCTGTGTTGATATTAACGCTGATCAGCTGGGTCTGAATTTCAAAAGGGAGGACGGTATAATGAGGCATGTCTGACTCTCCGTTTTCATCACACAGCCTAAACTAGTTTTTTAGGTTAACTTTGGAATGCCCTTGGCCAAGAAGAGAGGGTCCATTCAGATGGTTGGGGGGCTTAGAATTTCATTTTTAGTTTACACTGCTTATTTGATTATTTTAACCTACAAAAACAGCAATTTCATAAGACTCAATAGAGTAAGAACTTTACGTGTACTGTCTTTGTAATTTAAATAAATAAGAAAAAAGAATCTATACACTGCCTTGGGATGGAGTTAAAACGAGCAGCACTATCAGGACTCTAAGGGTTTATGAGAGGCTGTCCAAAAGGAGGGAAGCACACAGTCATTTCTCATCTAAAACAGCTGCCCATCCACCATGTCGTCCTTTCTGCTTTCTGTTGTTGGGGAATTGTATAATCCTCTCAGCATAGAAAGACAGAGCCGCCTGCCTTCTCCTAAACCCTCAGACCTTGGCTATTGACTGTGGCAGAGGTCTTATAGCTCTTTGTACACATCATGACATTTTTGTATGCTAGAAATACAAATTTCACATTTTACAAGACCAATGAGAAATGTGATTGTTGCTATTTCTACACCTCCTTTAGTAATTTTCTAAAAGTAATCCTGAATTCTAACAAATTACAGTAAAAACAATGACCCAGTCATCTTTTTTCTTTTTTTTTTTTTTGCCATTACCAAAACCCCATTAGCAATCCTATTTAAATAGACTGAGCCTTTTCCTATAACCACTGCAAATGATTTTAAATCAATCCACATCTTTTCCCTAGTTGAATATACAGTTTTTAAAAACTTCATTTTTTTTAAATAAGCTATGCTTTCTTATGACCTTTGCACTGACTTACTGAGAATATTAGTGCAATAGTCTTAGTTTGAAAACAAAAAACAAAAAAACTCTTCCAATCTATTGAAAGGTGGCAAGTATAATAATTCACTTTTTAAAATTTCAACAAAGTAAATTTGAACAAGGTCTGTAGGTTAGGAAATAGTATTAGATTGATGTTAGTTTCCTGATTTTGACAATTTCACTGTGTACGAGTGTGTTCTTGTTTTTAGGAAATACAAACTGAAATATTTAGAAGTAAAGGGTCATTATATGGCAACTTTCAAACATTAGAAAAATGATTTGCATACATATATAGAAAGAGAATTATGAAAGGAGTGATAAAGCAAGTATAGTAATACATTAATATCTGGTAAATGTGGGTGACAGGTCAACAGAAATTGTTATACTGCTTTGCAACTTTAAGTCTGAAATTATTTAGAATGAAAATTAAAAAAAAAAATTCCCCCAGCTACTCAGAAGGCCAAGGTAGAGGATCACTTGAGGCCACAGTTTGAGACAGCCTGGACAATATAGCAAGACCCCATCTCTACAAAAACAAACTTTTAAAAAATTAAGCAGGTGTGGTGCTGTGCATCACTATTCCCAGCTACTCAGAAGGATGAAGTGGGAGAATCACTTGAGACTAGGAATTCAAGGCTGCAGTGACCCACCATCATGTCACTGTACTCCAGCCTAGGCAACAGAGCAAGACCCTGTCTCCAGAAAAATATATATTTTTCCCCTAAAATGATGCTTAAATTCAATAACAATAACAAATGCTACCGCCCCTAAGTGCCCCTATAGCAAGTAACAGGCCAGGACTTCACAAGGACCCTTTCTAATTCCAGTTCCTCTGAAGTGATATGATGTCCCCGTGCTACTGAGTATGTGAAGGCCTCGGCCAGGAGTTCAGCAGTGCTCCCCTGTGCCTACATCCAGCCCCATCTATTGGCTTCAGGGAATATTTTAAGTCTTCACCTTCTCTTCAAGCCTCCTTCCTCCCTCATGCCCCCAACACCCTTATTCCCTCAGCACATTAATTCATGCCTTTGTTCATTATTTAATTATTTCCTTTCTCTTCTATATATTCTGAATCTCTTCCTCTCAACTGACTTGCTTCAGGCCATACACATGGTGAAGGCACTCACATCCTTTTTTTCTTTCTTTTTTTTTTTTTTTGAGACAGAGTCTCACTCTTGCTGCCTAGGCTGGAATGCAGTGGCGCCATCACTGCAACCTCCCCATCCCGGGTTCAGGAGATTCTCCTGCCTCAGCCTCCTGAGTAGCTGGGATTACAGGCACCTGCCACCACGCTCGGCTAATTTTTTGTATTTTTAGTAGAGACCGGGTTTCTCCACGTTGGTCAGGCTGGTCTTGAACACCTGACTTCAGGTGATCTGTCCACCTCAGCCTCCCAGAGTGCTGGGATTACAGGCATGAGCCACCATGCTCTGCCCACATCCTATTTTAAAAGTCCCTCTTAACTCTATTCCACCCTCTTGTCTTCTTTTCATAAGCAGGTTTTTGAAAAAAAAAATAATAATAACCTATAGCTCCAGCTCATTTCCCATTCAAACCAGTAGAGAGAAAGGATCTATGTCTATATATTTTTTTGTCCATTTTTTGTATAAGCTTCCAGTGAGCAGAGAAAAACTGAAATAAGAAACAGATAAGGATTGTATCTATGGGAAAGAAAATACAGACTTTCTCCCTGCTATACAAAAACACACAATGAATAAAATAAATCATTGCTGAATATCTATGTACAAAGCAGTCTGTCCGGTATTAGCTACTGGATTTTTGAGAGAAGTTTCTCATCCATAATATATTTCTGGCCAAAAATATAAATCCCACCACCAGAAACAAAACAAATTTTAAGGACAAAAATTCTTAAAGTAGAATGATGTCAATCAATCTTCCAGTTTTTTAGCTCAGATAAGATGCTGGCAACAAAGAATTAGGAATAAAAACTGCTGCCAGGTGAATCCAAGATCTAATTATTTTATCATCAAAGGATAGTCAGGTAACATCTCCAGTTCAAAGAAGGCTTACAACGTGGGACAGTTTGGGGCTTTACTTATTCCTATGGGCTCATAGTGTCCTGTGGATCAGGTAGGACACCCAGCAGAATCACAATTTCCAGTTGAATGAAGCTGTCCCGATTGCCACCTCCGTTCAGGAGGGGATTGTAATTCACTTCCTCACCATTTTCTGGGGCCAAGGTACCAGCCCTGCATCTGAACACTTAGCCACTATGTGAAGACAACTTGGAGTTGCATGAATAGGGGGAACATTCATCATTGTTAAATGAAAGGATAAATGGGCGAATTGTATCTCTAGTGTCCAGCACATAGATGAAATTTTATGAATATTTCTTGAATGAATAAGGAAACTCACAACCCAATAGTCAGAATTCAGGGCAGAATTCCTGGCCCTACAGTTGTAACTCCAACCCTTCCCCACTCTAGACTCACATTCCCCTTCTTCCCCAGGCTCACCCCATCTTTTCGAAATATTTGAGGACTTGGCTGAAGGTGAAGACCACAAATTCATGTAGGATCGTTTCAGAGCCAAAAACAGGTAAAAGCAAAGAACTTGGATTGCCAACTCAGAGGTGTTGGGGGGATGACTGGCTCAGTGCCATGAAATGGTGCTGAGCAGTTTCTCTTAGTTTTCAGGTTCTCTTGTGATTCATCCAACAAGTCATTATTGAAAAATTATTGTGAGTCAAACAGTATCCTAGTCATTGGGTATAGAGCAATAAACATGCCAGCAAAGGTTCCTAAATTTAGGGGTTTCCATGTTCTTTCATTCAGATGACAAGTATTAACTGAAAAGCCAGGCCCTTTACTGAGCACTGGGTGTACATTCCCGCCTCCATGAAATTTACATCCTAGTGGAGGAAAACCAGAAAATGATTAAATAAATAAATAACATATATAATATATTGGAAGGTGATCAATCTTGGAGGGGATAAGAGGGGACTGAAGCAAGGAAAGGGGATAGGGAGTACAGATAGGGGAAGCAACTTTAAATAGTGTGGTCAAGGTAGACCTCACTGAGAAAGTGGTATTGAAGCAAAGTTCTGTAGGAAGGTAAGGGAGTAGGAAAATAGGAAAGAGCATTCCAGACAGAAGAAAGCAAATGTAATATCCCTGAGTTGGGAACACCCCTGGCATGTTCAAGAAGCAGCAAGGAGTCCAGTCTGGCTGAAGCAGAGCAAATGAGGAAGAGAGGAAATCATGTTGGGCCTTCTTGGTCATTGCTAAGACTTTGCCCTTTCCTCTAACTGAGATAGGAAGGCAACAGATGATTGCTAACAGAAGAATAACGTGATGTGATCTGGTTTATAACAGAACCACTCTGGCTGCTGGGAAAACAAACAAACAACAACAACAAACAAAACAGAGTATAGAATGGCAGAAAAGTGGTATGGTTGGTGTGGGGGTATTACAGATTGGATAAATGTCATCATGCTTGTATACTGATGGTTATGCTTGAGTGGCAAGGGAAAAATTGATGCTACAAGAAAAACAAAGGATGATTGTTGGAGACATGTTCTTGAGTAGGCGAGAGGGGAATGGCTGTAGTATCCAAGCGGTGGAGGGAAGAACTCAATGTTAACCAATAGTCCTGGAGGAAGGCAGAATTTATGGGAACAGATGAACATAAGTGGGTAAATGTGATGGTGGGAGCTTGTGCTGTTTCTTCCACATTTGCCTCAATATTGCAGTGAAGTAGGAAGCAAGACCATCAGTGGGAAGTGAAGACAGAGCAGTAGCTACCACAAATTTGAGGAGAAAACAATCACTCATACATGAATGTATCTTTAAGTAATCTCTTGAAAAATGCATAAAACTATACACGTATTACTAAACTCTTGGCTATAGATTTGGTTCCAGAAAAAAAAAAGACCAGAAAACATTTTTACACATACAGCATATGGAAAGCCATCTGAATACAACAACATGTACAAACGAAGTGATGTGATTTGGCATGTTTCCATGAAGCAATAAAAGCTGTAAGTAATTTCCCTAAATTCTATTGAGATTTGAATCAGGCAAATGGCTCTTTATTATTGGAAGCCATCTGAACCTAGGACATTGCATTAGGAGTGAAATACTAGAGTGTAAAACATGTGTCCAGTTGACATGTGTCAACCAATGTGAAACACTGGTGAAGGGAACATTATTGTAGGGTCTGTCTCACACCCACACTGAATCCAGTCACCAACTGCCTTTCTAACTGATTTATGTGTTCCCAAACGTTGGGCATCTGGAATCCCAGGTTATGTTTAGCCCTCTCTTCTCCAGTAACAGCTCAGCTAATAGTTCTACTACAGGAAAACATGCTTAGACTACACTCATTTCCACTACAAGATTTTACCAACTGAGTAAGACAACTTGAGGGTATAATATATAAAGAGTTAAGATGCCAGCCTGGCCAACATGGTGAAATCCTGTCTCTACTACAAATATAAAAATTAGCTGGATGTGGTGGCACACACCTGTAGTCTCAGCTACTCAGGAGGCTGAGGCAGGAGAATCACTTGAACCCGGAAGGCAGAAGTTGCAGTGAGCCAAGATCACACCACTGCACTCCAGCCTGGGTGACAGAGCAAGACTCTGCCTCAAAAAAAAAAAAAAAAAAAAAGAGTTAAGGTGAATTAAAATCCAAAACATGTCATTCTATTCACTGTTTTTCAAACTTGCAATATTTTAAAGCATTACACCTTTCCTTGGTGTCTTGGAAGCCTATCCTCCAGTCCAAGCTTTGATGATAATGTCCAGCATCCTGTGGATGGTTGTTGGTGTGTCATTCCAGGCTTTGGAGAGCTAGTAACAAGGATAAGTAGACATTGCAGACCCACACACACAGACCACTTAACCAAACAGGGCATGGGGGGAAGCCAGCAGTGCAAGGGGCAGGAAGAGGCCACAGTTCTTGTTCTCAATCTTCAGCTCTCTGTGGACTTACCCTTGGCCTCATCTTGGAAGCCTGGGAGGTTTGTCCCCAGATGGAGATGCTAAGCTTTAGAATATTTATCTGTTACCCATTTTTACCTTCCCTTTTAACTCAGGGAATTTTCACTTTTTTAATATTTTGAGAAAATAAGTGGCTTAATTGCATTATTTTTATTATGTTGTTTTATATATATATAGTTAAATATCTTATTTAGGTATGATGGTTTTATTTTATCTTAATGACGTTTAACCTATCTTGTCCTTCCTATTTGTAACATTTTACCATGTTTAGTCATATTTAAAAGCCTGTATTTTTTATTTAATTTTGCAGTGACTTTTAATTCTCTTAACTACTTTCTGTAACAGCTATATTTATTTGTTTTGTCTTTTCTCCCTTACCTAGTTGTAGTATTGCTTCTGCTTTGTTAGCATTGCCTAGTAGCTCCCCTATTTCTCCCAGTTTTAACAGCCACTCCCCATTCCCCTCCACACTCTCAAACTCCCAGCTAAACCCCTCAAGCCAGACAATTCATGAGATTTAACATCCACAATTCCTTCCTTGGACAATATATTTCCTATTTTAGCTGCACATGCTCGCCCACAGGCAATGGTATTTGTGTCTCACACTGTGCTTGGTAGCGTCCTTCTGCTAGAAGTTCTGTGCTCTAGAATCCATGGTCTCTCCTGTATAAAATCAATGCATGGGAACAAGATCTCTGGAGAATCACCGTACAACAGGAGGAGGAGGGTGACACGAGGTTTCTTTCACATTGTCCTCAAGCTTATTCTAGCAGGGGAGATCCCAACGTAACATCTCTCCAAAAAAGGATCTACCTTAAAGACCCCACAAAACCTGAAGCTTTTTTGTTTTTGTTTTTGAGACAGAGTCTTGCTTGTTGCCCAGGTTGGAGTGCAGTGACACAATCTTGGCTCGCTGCAGCCTCCACCTCCTGGGTTCAAGCAATTCTTGTGTCTCAGCCACCCAAGTAGCTGGGACTACGGGCACTCACCACCATGCCTGGCTAATTTTTGTTTTTTTAGTAGAGACGGGGTTTCACCATGTTGGCCAGGCTGGTCTCGATCTCCTGGCCTCAGGCGATCTACCCGCCTTGGCCTTCCAAAGTGCTGGGATTACAGGTGTAATCTGGCATGCCTGGCCAAAACCTGAAGGTTTTTAAAAAACATAAACTCCCTCAACTTGCCTATAACTAATATGATTAATCTGTGTCCCAAGTTTGCAATAAAAAATTCTGTTCTTAAGTAGGTAACCCACACACCTTACTGAGTTTCAAGTTTGAAGAAGTGAGCTATGCCAGGAATTATCCCTAATAAGAGTGTGGGTTTGGTTTGGTTTTAGTTTGGTTTTTTTTTTTTCAGATAGATAGATGATTGATAAATAAAAAAATATATAATATATAGACTATTGATACATAGATGACTGATAGACAGCAGGTAAATAGACAGATGATCAATAGATAGATGGTCTTTTGATTACATTCAGCTGTACTTTTGCTAGATCCTTTGAAGACCAGAATCTTATTAAGCAGCTGGAGTGTGCTGTGAACCTCAAACCCTCACAAGAATGTATAAGTTGCTTCAATCCAACTAAAAAGATCACTCTTTCACAAAGGAGGCCACTCGGTTTGGAGAAGGGGCTAAGGCCAGACACCTGCACTCCTCTGCTTCTTTCCCTCAAAGGAAGCAGGATGCCATTTTGGTTAAAGTTGAGTTTCTAAAAACAACCTGATAAATGATCAGGGCCTAGCCCATGTCCATGATTCCTCTAAACTAAGAGAAATTTCACAAGTTAATTTTTCTACTTCCATTTCCTGAAGAATGTGTTTAAATAAGAATCAGTCTCCCTCAGCCAAGCATGGGGGCTCACACCTGTGATCCCAGCACTTTGAGAGGCTGAGTCGGGTGGATCGCTTGAGCCCAGGAGGTGGACACCAGCCTGGTCAACACGGCGAGACCTCAGTTCTACAAAAAAATTGAAAATTAGCTCAGTGTGGTAATGTGTGCCTACAGTCCCAGCTACTTGGGAGGCTGAGGTGGGAGGATCAATTGAGCCCCGGAGGTTGAGGCTGCAGAGTTGTGATGGTACCACTGCACTCCAGCCTGGATGACAGAGCAAGACCCTGTCTCAAAAAACAAACAAACAAACAAACAAAAAAAAAAAATCTCTCTCTCCTCACCTCCCTGCTTCCTCTTCATCAATTCCTTAACATTATCAATGTTATTTCCTTTCCTGGAAAAATATTTTGGGGCTTAGAGCTCAGCCTGCTTCTTACCAACATGTATTTAATAACCCCAACCTCCTGTACTTCCCTACTGAGTAGCCATGGTTGTGCATGCTTCTGAGTTGGCTGGCTTGAGGGAGCATAGAGACTCCTATGTGCCTGCTGAACTTCTGCTTGTCTTAAAGGCCTGCAAGGTCTTCATCTCGAAGGATTAGGTCATGCCCTGCCTTATGTACCTCAGCACAGATGAACCACAGCTAGCCAGTTCTGATTCCCATCCTCAACCAACAGTGAAAGACAAATTCGGCACTGGGCTTCACGAGGCTTACACTCAGGCCCAGGAGCACCCTCCAGGGAGCATGGCTCCTCACAGGCCCAGGAGGTTCCCAGGAGGTTCCCAGGAGCACTCCATCAAGAAACAGATATGGGGCAGCATCCTACAACCAAATATATTTTTGCATGCTTTAAAATATTATGCTACTGAGAAATCCATATTTAGAAAACAAGCTCTCATTTCCAATCATTGAAACCTTTTTAATTTTCTTAGAGACAACAATGAGAGAAAAGAGCGAATTAGCCTGCCTAATTTACAGCCATGTGGAAGGGACTGTAACTCAGCTCCCAGGATCAGACAGCTGCTGCCACCCCCACAACCACCTCCTGGGAGGTTACTCTAGGGCCTGCAACTGTCACTCCCTTACCTTGCATTGCTGCTTGGGATTGTTTTGCTCTCCTGAGGCTATGTCATCTATGAATCAACAAACAGTAGCTGCAAGATGACAGCCGAGGAAGGAATGCCCAGACGAAATCTTCAGGATGAATGGAAATATATAACTCCTCTGGATTTAATTCTCTGTAAATATGGTTCTTTTCCTCATGCTTATCTAATATCTATGTTGATTTTAATACTTTTTTTTTTTTTGAGACAGAGTCTCGCTCTGTTGCCCAGGCGGGATTGCAGTGGCACGATCTCGACTCACTGCAAGCTCTGCCTCCCAGGTTCATGTCATTCTCCGGCCTCAGCCTCCCAAGTAGCTGGGACTACAGGCACCCGCCACCATGCCTGGTTTATTTATTTTTATTATTATTATTTTTTTTTTGTAGAGACTGGGTTTCACTGTGCTGGCCAGGATGGTCTCGATCTCCTGACCTAATGATCCACCCACCTTGGCCTTCCAAAGTGCTGGGATTGGAGGCATGAGCCACTGCATCCGGCCATCTATGTGGATTTTAAAATAAAATTCATAACACAAGGTCCCCCCACCCTCCAAAACAAAACCTCCCAGGATCATATTGTAACACCTGTTTACGCCCACCTGATTCATATTTGTGACAAGGTGAGCATGATATGCCTCTCCTGCAAGGATGCACACTGATTGTTCAGGTGCTTGGCCTCTGGTAAATGTGGTATTCATCTCTGAAGATTGCAATGTCAAGACTGGAGACAGTCTTGATAGTTTTTCCTGAGACCATGAGATAAGTTGGACCAAAAGGATTGTTTCCACGTGGCATAGGCCACTTTTCTACAGTTATTTCGACCTAAGTGAAAAACCTCCTGTCAAATCTATACATTTCACCAAATATTGCTGAGTGACAGCCTAGCCTCTGGAATGAGGCTACGGTAAACTTCACTTATTTCTGAGTTTTACAGATCAATGTTTTGGACTTTCTAGTAGCTAGCCCTGGCTTACTTATTGCTATTCTTGGGATGAATATTTTAGTCCATGTTGAAAACCACCATTTAAATTCCCTATAATATATAAAGAGTCCTTTCAAACAAGTTGGTTGGATAAATAAAAATAAAAAGTAACAGAAAAAATAAGCAAAAGATATGAATAGATAGCTCAAAGAAAAAGCAAATCTAAATGCCCAAGAACTATGTAAAAGTATGTTCAAATTCATTCATAGTCAGGAAAATTAAAAGTAGAATAACCATGAGGTATTACTTTACACCCATCAAACTGCAGAACCTAAAACAAACTCTAACATTTGCATTTGGGGAGATATAAGGGACAATAGTAAAATATATGGAGGGTGAATTTTGAAATTTATTATACCCTTTATGGAAAGCAATCTGGCAACATCTATGAAAATTAAAATATATATACTTATCAACTTCCCAATCCCACTCCCAGAAATCTACCCTATGTGAGGCAAACATGATAACCACTACACTACGAAAACCTGCAGAAATCTACCCTAAGGAATAAAGTGCCAAAATGTTAGGATACATGTAAGAGACAGGGACTGCAAGCAAAGTGAAAGTCCGTCAGTTGGGCTGAATTAATTGTGGTATGCCTACAGAATACCACACAGTCATTCCAAGGGAGGAACTAGAGCAATAGAAGATCTGGAGGAACTTCAGGAGCCACTGTTGAAGGAGAAAAGCCAGATGCCAGAAAAAGCATCTATAATATAATCTGTTCTCATTTTTAAAAATAATTTTTAAAAATCTTTATGTGATGGATAGATAGAAATAATAGACCTAGGCCCAACGCAGTGGCTCACGTCTGTAATCCCAACACTTTACGAGGCCAAGGCTGGCAGATCACCAGAAGTCAGGAGTTCAAGACAAGCCTGGCCAGCATGGTGAAACCCCATCTCTACTAAAAATACAAACATTAGCCAGATGTGGTGGCAGGTGCCTATAATCCCAGCTACTCGGGAGGCTGAAGCAGGAGAATCACTTGAACCCGGGAGGCATGGGTTGCAGCGAGCCGAGATCACGCCACTGCACGCCAGCCTGGGGGATACAGGAAGACTCTGTCTCCAAAACAAAACAAAGCAAAACAAAAACAGAAATAACAGACCTATATAGAATTATATAAATGTGGATAAAAACATTAAAAAAGGACTCACTAGGCTGGGTGCAGTGGCTCACACCTGTAATCCCAGCACTTTGGGAGGCCAAGTCAGGTGGATCACTTGAGGTCAGGGGTTCGAGACCAACCCAGCCAACACAGTGAAATGCTATCTCTACTAAAAATGCACAAAATTAGCTGGGTGTGATGGTGTGCACCTGTAATCCCAGCTACTTGGGAGGCTGAGGTGGGAGAATCGCTTGAACCCGGGAGGTGGAGGTTGCAGGGAGCCGAGATCATGCCACTGCACTCCAGTCTGGGGGACAGAGTGAGACTCTGTCTCAAAATAAAAACCAAAATAAAATAAAAAAGGACTCACTAGACATTAATATGGGTCATTTGAAGTGGTCAAGGAACTGAAATGGGATATGAAAGTCTGGGATGGGGGGGATGACAGGTCTCCATGATAAAAACAGAATATATGACACGATCCTGTTCATGAAAAATTTATATATAAATTAATATACATGTTTAATATATAAACACATATTTAATGCATAATATATCTTTTAAATAGGTATGTGTATGTATATTTTTATATGTACTCCTAAAAAGATACATGAAAATAATGATCAACAAAAGGTGAATGATGCATATCTCAGGATAGTGGAATTTTAGATGAACTTGACTTTTTTTATTTTTATATGTAGCTTTAATTCTTTAAGATATATTACTTATGTTTTATATACATTTACTTACTATAGGTAAATAAATTTAGATGTACTGAGAAATAGATTTTGTATTATCCAATTTATATTTTATATAAAATAAAGCTATTTAATTCTGAAAACAACAACAACAAAATAAGTAGATCAATGAATGTTGTAAAGGAAAAAAGTCCTCTCTTCGTAACCCTTATGGTAGGGATTCCGAACTTATATTTACAGATAATTGCAGTATTAAAACGAAGAGCTCATTAAATTGAAATGTGGAAAATATCCCTGTTTTTTACTTATTTATTTATTTTAATTTTTTTTTTTCTTGAGACAAGAGTTTCACTCTTGTCGCCCAGGCTGGAGTGCAATGCATGATCTCGGCTCACTCCTACCTCCGCCTCCCAGGTTTAAGAGAGTCTCCTGCCTCAGCCTCCTGAGTAGCTGGGATTAGAGGCACCCGCCACCACATCTGGCTAATTTTGTATTTTCAGTAGAGATGGAGTTTCACCGTGTTGGTCAGAACATGAACTCCTGACCTCAGGTGATCCACCCAACTCAGCCTCCCGAAGTGCTAGGATTATAGACGTGAGCCACCCGAGCCCAGCCTGTTTTTTTGTTTGTTTGTTTTTAATTAAATAGAGATGGGGTCTCACTATGTTGCCCAGGCTGGTCTTGAGCCCCTGGGCTCAAGCAATTCATCTGCCTCAGCCTCCCAAAGTGTTGGGATTACAGGCGTGAGAACCCCTGTGCCTGGCCAGTTCCTGTTTTTGTAAGAATCTTTTTTTCTTTTTAACTGGAAGGGCTGTTCCAATTGCCCTGCCTAGCTCCTACTAGCAGATGTTTACTGCCTCAGCCTAAACCTGGCCACCAGTCTTGTAATTCATATGAACACACTTCATACATGAATAAAGTTTAAGATAATTATCCTTTGTCAGAGACCAGTCTACACAGTCAGCGGTAGGAACTAAATGGTCTCTGACAAAGGATAGTCACCTTATTCCCAAGGGTCCTAATTCAGCACAAGGAAGGGAACAACTGTGTGGGACAGCACAATGTGTGTAGAAGCTACTGTAAGCTGTTACCTGAGAAAGAGGAACATTATACCTCAGCCAGCCATTGCCAGGACGTTGCAGGAGAGGGATCTCTGCCTGGGTAGTGCTTGGAGTCCTCACACACCAAGGCATTTGGTCACATTCAGACAATCACTAGCCTCACTTCAGGACACGTGTGAACCAACCACTGGGCAGAGAAGGAGATGCTCTCATGGCTGGATTTTGGAACCAGACAATGCTTCACTGGAGCAACTCCAGCAGGGAGAGAGTAGTGCGGGCATCTCGTTAAACGGTTTATGACTTGTAATGCCCTGTCATTTCCCTTTCCTTCTGGAGGCAGGAAGTGGCTCTAGGCCAAGCTGCTCGAGCTCAATATAGCATCTGGTTATTTATGTTCACACGAAACCAGGATAGACACAAGTGGTCTCCTGACAAGTCAGATGACAACCGCCAGTGGTATGCGTTCCCATCCTACTTATTTCTAATTTATATGTTCATAATTTGAAATTAGTGTAGCTGACCTGGAGGATGTCCCCTGCCACAGACAGTAAGGAGATAAGTATTCTCCTACAGTATATTCATATGATTTTCTTATGAACCAGGGCATGGAGTCCATAAAAAAATGATTCTTGAGTCTATTGCCAGAGAGTCTCCATATAAGTTATGTTAAAGCTAAAAGTATATATCTTTGATAGTCTGCAAAACTAAACTCCAAAGTTTAATGTAAAGTAACTACTTACTGTAAATTAATTTGATTTGTTATCTCGAAGTACATTTTTCTCTTAATTTGTCCTGGAAAATATCCCAGAAAAGCAACTCCCAAATTCTGAAACCTGTCTCTTCATCAACTCTACCACCTTCTGATTTTTAATGTTTCTTGATTGGACAATTTCAACAGCATTTACGGTCTCTGTGCCTCTGATCTGTCCCCTCCTGGCTACTTCCAGTGAACCCATTCAGCTCACACATATGTGTAAGAATATGCAGCTGTACACCAGGAACACAGAACAGACTATCACAGGGGCTGGCTTTCAGCCCTGGAATTTACTCAGGCCACCTCCTGTGCCCGTGTATTCCAACCTGATACGCTTTGCTCTTGTCTCTTCTGGGTCACTGACTAGTGCTGATGGTTCTCTGTGGATATTCTACCCCAGTTCAACCTCACTATCTCTCCCAGGCACAATCCTCATAGTCACCTAGTTCTAGTATTCTACTCCTAACACTTGGGTCTGGGAGACTGGTCCCATACCAGTCCTTCAGTATCCAGTTCTTGGCCAGGGGAAGACCACTAATCTATCTATCTAATCTGTTCTCTCAATTGAAGCTAGATTCTAATCTAGTTTCGTATCTGATCTAGCCTCTAAACTGAAGCTAGGTTCTTCTTTCTTAAATTAAATGCTTATACTGTCTTTCCCCTGCTTAAACTTTTTGAGTGGTTCCTACGGTCTTCAAGATAAAGTTCAAACTCCCTATTGGCAAATATGGCAGTTCAAGTCCTTCATGATGTTTCTCCAAACACCTTCTCCAGCTGACTCACAACTCCCCCATTACCAGAATGCATGACTTTTGGCTTTACCATTATGATATACTGGCATTTTCTCTGATGTACCATGTTTTTCCTAACTCTGATATTCCCCCTTTCTGGAATGCTCTTTCTTGTATTATTTACCAAGTAAATTCTAACTCAGTCTTCAAAATTAAATATAAATGTTTTCTTCTCCAGAAAACTTTTCTTTTTTCTCTTTTGAGACAGGGTCTTGCTAGTTGCCCAGGCTGGAGTACAGTAGTATGAACATGGCCCACTGCAGCCTTAACCTTCCTGGCTCAAGCAATCCTCCCACCTCAGCTTTCTGTAGCTGGGACCACAGACGTGCACTACTACATGTGGTTAATTTTTAAATTTTTTGTAGAGACAGGGTGTCCCTTCACTCCCAGGTTGGGCTTGAACTCCTAGGCTCAAGTGTTCCTCCCACCTTGGCCTCCCAAAGTGCTGGGATTACAAGTATGAGCCTCGCCTGGCCTTTTCTTGATTTCTCTCAGCAGAACCTACCAGTTCATTCCTGATGGTCCTACAGGGCCTTCTAACCTTGTTGTATATCACTGTAATCATCTGTTGTTAATGTTTGTCTTCTCACTAATCCACAGAATCTAAGGAAAGGATTGTCTTTTGTTAATCTTTAATCCTGAGTTCCTAACATAATATCTTGCCCAGCATAATTGCTGAATGAAAGAAAGTAACAATTGAATGAATGAAAGTTAGAGTAGATCTAAAATACATTCCTGGGAAAATTTTAATGTTACCTTTGGATTAACAACTTTTCAGAGTTGGGCAATATCATTGATTTCTTAATAGTAAAAGAGAAGGCGAAGCATGTATTCTATAGTCTGTGACCAACATTGTGAGAGAGTTCACAATTGTTTCTCTGGGACACATTCTCCAGGAATTCTGAAATAGAAGAGGTTGTGATAGGAAAGAAGGGAAGAAAAAGAAAGAATTTCAGAAAGTCAGAGACTTATGGTTTTGCTAGGTAAAAAACAAAAATGTTTGCTTTAATATCATTTTCAAATATATGAACTACTAGCCAGGTGCAGTGGCTCATGCCTATAACTCTAGTGCTTTGGAAGGCCAGGATGGGAGGATCACTCGAGCCCAGGAGTTCAAGGCTGCAGTGAGCTATATCTGCACCACTGAGCTCCCGCCTGGGTGACAAAGTGAGATCCTGTCTCAAAAAAAAACCCATATATATATATATATATATATAATACATATATAGTATACATATATATGTATACATATATAGTATACACATATATATATGTTACCAGAAAGGAAATCATAACTAACAAATATTTTACAAGTTAGGAGAGAAGGAGTATTTGTGTCTGGTAAATATAAAGCTGTGTAAGTGATACTATGAGGGTACATCATTCTGGCAGGCAGGCAGGACATTGTCCAGGAAGAGATGATGCCATAGAATTGTCATTATTTCATAGAGTTCTATCAAAGTGTTTATAATTTTTTGTGGTCATTGTTTCCTTCTTAATGATGGGAAAAATAATATTTTTTGTGTGTGACATCAGAGAATAGAATCTTGAGATCTGTTTACAACTTATTTAACTGATGTGTGTGCTTTTGATGGTTCTACTTCTTTATTTATTTGTTTTTATTCTGAAAAGTTAGATGGGGAAGAATAGTCCCCCAAACCCCACCTTCCACATCTCATAGATGCTGTACTTATGATTCTCTGATCCATTTCCATGTGGAGGTAGAATAATCATCCAAGATGTACTGAAAGATTTTATATATTAATAATAGGATGACATTCTGACCTCTACTGTTTTTATTTTCAAAGTATGGTTTGATCTCAACCAGCCACAGAGACCACTGATGAATCAGTCCCTGGACAGGGCAGGCAACCTTAACATTACCCACCTCCTACCCAGCTTCTATCAGCCTTCCTGAGAGTGGTGGTATTTAGAAATTCTCTTTTGTGACATGCAATCCCTTGCTTCTTCTACATGCTATATTATAGCCTTGAATCAAATCAAGCTGTCTAATGAGATGTCTATCAACAAAGTCTGCAAGAAATAGTCATAGAAAATTTACTATTTGGTGTGCTATTAAAAAATCACTGGGCTCATTAATGACTACTCCCTACATAAAGTTTCAAATATAACATTTCTTTAAAACAAAAAAAGAGAGAAAAAGAATACAGGACTAGGCAAGTCTTCACTACTCTAAAAGAAATTGTGTATGCTGTCTCTTTGTTAATAAGCGTAAGTCAAAATTGCAGCTCAGAAGCCTGCTGACTTCTCTGGGTTCTCCCAACCCTAGTCACAGTACAAGTTCTGCCTCACAATTATCAGGCAACATGGCCACTCCAGCCTTTACTTGCTGTCTCTTAAGTTCACAATATCCATCTCTTCTTGATTTTCTTCTATTTTTCTTAGGCTTAAGCCTTTAAGTCTTGCTCTTTCATTCATTCATGCAATAAATGTATTAAAATATATTGAGAGACAGCCGGGCGCGGTGGCTCACGCCTGTAATCCCAGCACTTTGGAAGGCCAAGGCAGGTGGATCACGAGGTCAGGAGATCGAGACCATCCTGGCTAACACGGTGAAACCCCGTCTCTACTAAAAATACAAAAGATTAGCCAGGCGTGGTGGCGGGCACCTGTACTCCTAGCTACTTGGGAGGCTGAGGCAGGAGAATGGCGTAAACCCGGGAGGCAGAGCTTGCAGTGAGCCGAGATCGTGCTACTGTACTCCAGCCTGAGCGACAGAGCAAGACTCCATCTCAAAAAAAAAAAA
>NC_045446.1:99793024-99896796 GCF_002776525.5 Piliocolobus tephrosceles
TAAGACAGAAACAATCATGGAGTCTGTGGTTTAAGTGAAGTTTAGCTGTTTTACAAACCTGTGATTTTTCTGTTGAAATTCCAGGCTTTGTACAACTCAGTTAGTCCCCAGTATTGGTCCTCCTGGGCCAGAGGCCCCTGCAGACATTACGTGCCCATCAAGGAGCTGAATAGCAAGGTGATGAAAATCGAAAGTCTACTCATTTGCAACCTCCTGCTAAGAGGCAGAGTCTCCCAAAGGCTACTGACTTTTGAGGAGGTTCTAATTCCCCTGACATGATCTTTGTCTAACTCTTCACCCAGTCTGTTCCTCGCATGCTCTACTTAGTCAGTAGAGTATGACTTAATTATCCACGTTCCCTGATCACAGGCTTTCAATTTTTTATGTCTTTGCAAATGCTGTTCCCTCTTACCCTTCCTTTGCCAACTCATCCATCTGGCATACTCCCATTTATCATTCAAATTACTGCTTAAGACACTTTCTCCTAGATGCCTGCTGGCATCTCCTCTATTCTTTTCTCCTTCCCCAAAGTAATCCCTCCCTCTTCTGTACTGGAGTGGTAGAGTGCAACAGTTTCTAGCTTGGTTTCCAAATTCAAATTCATCTGAGTTCATCTCCTGGATGTACCACTTTGTCACTATGTGGTCTTGAACAATGTATATAGTCTCTCTGGGTCTCCGTTTTCTGATACGCAAACTTTCCTGATAGACAGTAATACTGTCTATCCCGTAAGATTGTTCAAATTAAATTATATAAAGAATACACAGTACTTAGAACAGAGTCGGACACATAGGGAGCAATTTTACCATTGGTCATATGCCATTAGGTTACAGTTACTTATTTAGGCTCACTCTATCCCACTAGAATGACAGCTCCTTAAGAGTGAAAACCATGTTTAATTCATCATACGGCCCGGCATACAGTACATGTGGGTTCTGAACTGAACTTAATAATGGTATAAAATATGTATATCATAATCCCTTGCAATTCAAATGCAAGGAATTTTAAATAACAACTCATAGGGACAGCTGTGCTAACTGCAATTAGAGATCACCCTGTTCCCATGGCCTTTGAAAAACTTCCTGTTCCTATATGGCTTACCATCAATCATTCAACAGTTACCTATCAAATGCCTGTTATATGCCAAAGCAGTGGAGATACCTTAGTGAACGTTGGCAGCCCACGCCTCTAGAAAAGAAACGAACAAGTAAACCAGCTCTATTAGTTCCATTCTCGCATTTCTATAAAGAAATGTCTGAGACTGGGTAATTTATAAAGAAAAGAGGTTTACAGGCTGTACAGGAAGCATGGCAGCATCTCCTTCTGAGGAGGCCTCAGGGAGCTTTCACTCATGGCAGAAGGCAAGGAGGGAGCAGTGTCTCACATGGCAGGGGCAGGACTGAGAAGAAGTGGGGAGGTACTATATACTTCTTTTTTTTTTTTTTTTTTTTTTTTTGAGACAGAGTCTCACTCTGTCGCCAGGCTGGAGTGCAGTGGTGCGATCTCGGCTCACTGCAACCTCCGCCTCCCGGGTTCAAGGACTCTCCTGCCTCAACCTCCCAAGTAGCTGGGACTACAGGCACCCTCCACAATGCCCAGCTAATTTTTGTATTTTTAGTAGAGACAGGGTTTTACCATGTTGGCCAAGATGGTCTCGATCTCTTAACCTCATGATCTGCCTGCCTCGGCCTCCCAAACTGCTGGGACTACAAGCATGAACCACCACCCTGCCCTACACACTTTTGAACAACCAGATCTAATGGTAACTCACTCACTAGCATGAGAACAGCACCAAGGGAATGGTGCTAAACTATTCATGAGGAACCACCCCCGTGATCCAGTCACCTCCCACCAGGCCCCACTTCCAACAGTGAGGATGACAATTGAACCTGAAATTGGGGAGGGGACACAGATCCATACTATAGTTACTGTAACTGCCCAATGGGTCCACCTGGCCCACTGCCTAGACAGAGTCGATTTTTCAAGACAGGAGAACTGTAATTTTGAAAGTGTAATTCACGCAGAGCTGGCTGTGCAAGAGACCAGAGTTTTATTATTACTCAAATCAGTCTCCCCGATAATTCGGGGATCAGAGTTTTTACGAATAATTTGGTGAGTATGGGCTCGGATAGCGGGGAGTGCTGATTGGTCAGGTTGAAGATGAAATCATAGGGGGTCGAAGTGAGTTCTTCTTGCTGACTTCTGCTCCTAGGTGGGATTGCAGAACTGGTTGAGTCAGATTATTTGTAGGTCTGGGTGGTGTCATCTGCTGCATAGGAATGCCGGGTCTGCAAAATATCTCAAGCACTGATCTTAGATTTTGCAACAGGGATGTTATTCCCAGGAGCAATTTGGGGAAGTTCAGACTCTTGCAGCCAGAGGCTGTATGGCCCCTAAACCCTAATTTCTAATCTTGTAGCTAATTTGTTAGTCTTACAAAGGCAGACTGGTCCCCAGGCAAGAGGGGGTTTTTCGGGAAAGGGCTATTATCAATTTTGTTTCAGAGTTTAAACTATAAACTAAATTCCTTTCCAAGGCTAGTTTGGACTATGCCCAGGAATGAACAAGGACAGCTTAGAGGTCAGAAGCAAGAAGGGGTCGGTTAAGTCTGATCTCTTTCACTGTCACAATTTCCTCAGTTATGATTTTTGCAAAGGTGATTTCATTACCAGCTTATACCATAAAGTCCTGCTGGGAGTCACAGTGGGATAACATGTAAAACGCCATGGGAAAACTTCAGAGAAGCAATTAACCAATTTTTTGAGTCAGAGAAAGGAAATCCTGCTGGAATTAGTAGACCATAGTCTTTTCAAAGTGTAGCCTTTACCCACTTAACCCATTAAGTGATCAGTCTGATGCCCAGAGGCACCCCTTGTCCAGAGACATCCTGTGCTAACTTGTTCTTGCATTGCTATAAAGCAATACCTCAGACTAGGTGATTTATAAAGAAAAGACGTTTAATTGGCTCATGCTTCTGCAGGATGTAAAGGAAGGATGCATCTGCTCAGCTTCTGGGGAGGCCTAAGGGAACTTTTACTGAGGATGAAGGTGAAGCAGGAGAAGGCATATTCCAGGCAAAGACAGGAGCAAGAGAGAAGTTGGGGAAGGTGCAACACACTTTTAAAGGACCAGATCACCAGATCGCTCAAGAACTCACACACTACTGAGAGGACAGCACCAAGTCATCAGGGATCCACCCACATGACTCAAACACCTCCCTCCAGGCCCCACCTCCAATACTAAAGATTACATTTTAACATGAGATTTTGGTGGGGACACATATTCAAACTATATCACACACTTCTGTTACTATTAAGGACAGATTCTGAACAGCAGTGCTTTAGGGCCTTGGACAACGCTAACTTCCTTACACCATTACTCCTGGAAGGATATTCAGCCCTTAGAAACTGATATAGTTAAAGGCAAATAGATTGTAAAAACCATAAAATGCCTGGGGCCATGCTAAATAGAGCTCTGAGGCCTCAGAACTGACTGCAGTAAATCTTCCTGTTTTACGCAACCACATGTCTCTTCTTAGAAGGATCCAGGTTTTTTCAAACCACCTGTTAAAATTATTCATCCGTAAATTATTTTTATTACGATCTAAAAGGCTGTAATTCTGTTTGCATGTAATCCAAGCTTTACATACAAAACATTCTGAGATAATCTCTAAGTTATTTCAGCAATTTATTAGACATCTACTGAGGTGCCATGATCATTATCACTAACCAAAGGGTTTTCATATCTTGACTTTTTAAATTCTTTGTCTCCAGTCTTAATTATCACACACTCAGTTTACCCACATCTGTAGGTTTATTTTTATAGTGAAATAATTTGGGGAAGGGTGTAAATACACTGAAGAATGCAAAAGTAAACAGAATCCCTTATCAGACCTTTAAATGGCTTCTGGACATAGCTCAACTGTCTCCATTCTGGAACTTCCAGACTGTATAGCAGGGGTCCCTTCCTTTATCTGAGCATCACACTAGGGCATGCTCAGGACAGTTCTTGTTAATTCATACTTTTTTTTCTTTCCATGTGAACTACAGTACTTTGCCCCTGCTGTCACTAACAGAATATAATTCCAGGTGTTTGAATCTGAGTTCATTAGTAAAGGGTAAGGGCTCCGATTGTCAGGCAGAGCTGAGTTTGAATTTTAACTCAGTCACTGACTAGCTATGTGACCCTGGGAAATTTACTTCACATCTCTAGACCTGGTTTCCTTAACCTGAATAGAGTGGTTATAAAGATTGCATGAGATAACATATATGAAAAGCTTAGATCATTTTAATAACAAAGAATCTTTCTGTTTTACATGTATTAACTCATTGATCCCTTACCAGATGACCATCCCATGGGACACTTAGGGATATATGTCATGTCACTATTTTACAGGGAGTTCATATCTCCCCTACATGGTACATTCTGTACTTCCAAGTCACAAAGATGAAGGCCAGCTTTCTTACCAAGGCCAGTCTTGAGGTGCTGATAGCTCCAGGCATACAGTCCTCAAACCCTTCTGAATGGAGCTTTAACATGCTCCACGCAGCTGTTTCCCTGAGATACGCAGCCTGCAGCTCTTTGCACTAGCTGCAAACATGTCTCTGCATTTTAGTCCAACAGAGCTGGCTTTGCTGACATCAAGGACGTGGTGCAAAGCACAGCTCTTTAGTTTCCAAATGAATGAAAATGACATATTGAAAGCGGGTCTGGCCACAGTATCTAGCTGGAAAACAATAATGACTCACAGGAAAGACAAAGACTGAGTAAGCACCAACGAAAGGCCACTCATCCCTTCATTAACATCACTAGGGAAAATATGGTCTCACTATGGAACAACCAAAAACATATGGACAAAAATCTCCTGGGCTTTTGAGCATAGTCTAATTCCCATCTGGCTTATAAATTTCCTAACTTCTAAATTAATTACACTAGGAGTTTGAAGAGAATAAACAGTGGCCATAGATATTAGAAATTTTTACATGTGGCATGTATCTGCATCACGACTGGCATTGCTAATCAATTGTGAAATGACTATTATGTAGCTTTGATAAGACAGTTTCTTATTAGTCTAGATATTGGACTACAAAAATAGTCTACCAGCAACAAAAAGAGATTGAATCTTCTTCACTGCATCTGTATATTGTCAGAGGTCCAGACAGAAATCTAAAAAATATATAAGAATAAATAAAACATTTATTGTGATACTCCTTCCTTGTTTAGTATATTATCATGATAATACATGTTTTAATGCTATGTAATTTTGGCATATTTTAAATACAAAAGTGTCTAATTGATTTACTATTTTTATGGCTAATTATTAAATATATTAACAATTATATTTGTGCAACCAAAAACATATCTTGATTTTTAATGCTAGTAAATGTTAAGATTTTGAACTAACAATACTATTTATATAATATTCCTGAGAAAAAGTATTTAGGTAAAAGGTTCTAGTGAATCATTTTCTTGGGGACCTTGCAGGAATTACCAACAAAAATTGAGAGCCATAAAGGAAATGTCTAAAATATTAGAGGCTGTGTGTCAAAATATCTTGTATTAACTAAATCAAGGGCTTATTAACCAAAATCAAGCATTCCTAAAAGACAAACCTTGTGTATATTTTTAATGTTTTTGGCTCCCCAGAATCTAAGACCCTTAGCTATGCATGAGAAACCTCATGAGGCAGAGCCCACCTCCCACTCTAGAAGCTGAACATTCTAAGTACTAGCTTGCCTGGCCTCTCTTGCAGCTAGGATGCTGGCACGTGACTTTGAGTCACCTGATTGGATTCACTCCCCTCACATTTTGAACCCAGAGGTCATGACCAAAGAAGGAGGAACCTCAAGGAGTCCATTCTGGCAACAGCAGGGACAGAGGCTATATTCATTTTGCAGAAGCAGCAAGCATAGCAATTCTAGGGGCCACCTCTAGTGCCTGCATCAGGTTCGAGGTAAGACAAGCTGTGGTGTCAGTGCCTATTGGCAGAGGCATTGATATCTTCCTGGAATACTTATGTTTCATAATGTTGGTCATAGTGCCAGGCTCCACAGTCTCCAAGCCCAGTTCTCCAGCACTTCTAGAGATTGTCAGGCATACCAATATTCTTTAATAAATTCTATCACATGAGACCAGAATCCTGATTATTTCATTGTTTTTACTTTAAAAAATATTGGACATTTTTCAAAATAAAAAAATGAACATTTTTTAAATGTTCAATATTTATTTTTTAAAATATTTACATCAGCTATATATTATAGCTTGTGGCATGAGGCAGTTTCTCAAGCAAGTCAAAGTAATGCATAGGCTAATTAGTTAAGAGAGAAAGGGACACAGAAACACAAGTTTTGCAATGGCAAGGCAATTGTCAGCCTTGAGATTGCAAAAACATGTGCTGTGAGTTTGGGGCATTCTCACTTTAAATTCCAGAATGTAGTTTCCAGGAGGCAATAACTGTGAATTAACATGTAATGTGTATCAGCATTTAGCTGTTTTCTCTTACCTCTACAGTCCTCATACCATACTGTGGCTTCCAGCCTGTTCACTCTCCACAGCTGACTGGCCCACTGAGGGGTCATGGCTTTGGGAGAAATTCGCAACCACTGAGAACATCTTGGAAATCCTGGGTCAGGCTTGGGGCAGTGGCTCACGCCTGTAATCCTAGCACTCTGGGAGGCTGAGGTGGGCAGATCACCTGAGGTCAGGAGTTCAAGACCAGCCTGGTCAACATGGTAAACACTGGCTCTACCAAAAATACAAAAATTAGCTGGGTGTGGTGATGCGCACCTGTAATCCCAGCTGCTTGGGAGGCTGAGACAGGAGAATCTCTTGAACCCAGGAGGTGGAGGTTGCAGTGAGCTGAGATCACACCACTGCACTCTAGCCTGGGCAACAGAGCAAGACTCTGTCTCAAAAAAAAAAAAAAAAAAAAAAGAAAAGAAAAGAAATCCTAGGTCAACTTCTGGCCCTGTTGAACTTGCTCTCATTTTATTAATTCTCTTTCCACTTTCTTGTCAAGAGTTCCTTAGTACAATTTTGCTTCTTTAAAGAAGATCCTTAACAATATACTGTACACAGTACTTAAAAATTGCTAAGAGAGTAGATTTTAAATGTCTCACCACAAAAAAAAAGTAGGTGAGATAATGCATATGCTAATTAGTTTGATGTAGTCATTCCACAATATATACAAATATCAAAATATCACATTGTACACCATAAGCAGACATAATGATTGTCAATAAAAATAATTAATTTCTTTAAAAAGGAGAGTCTTGGCTAGTCTACTGCCTTTCAACCTAATTCTTAGGAAATAAAATCATAGCAGGGACTTGTGCATGTGTAGACTGTTCTGACTGGAGTTGGCCAAATATTATCTCTCACTAGCATTAAGGAATTTCTTCTTCCTATAATTCTGAAAGAAAAGAAAACCATCTGAGAAAAGTATATCCATCCTATTCCCAGAGAGTAGTGCCACTTTAACAAAGTATCTTAACAAAGGATTTTTAACAATTAACTTAATAATTCCATTTAAAAATGTTTGTCTTACTAAGTTAAAAGGTTATTCAGGACCTGGATGATTCAGGGTGGTTGTGTTTTATAAAGTGCTTTCCAAAGCAAACATCTATGGCATTTTGAACATATCTTTTTTCTGGAGATGGAGTCTCACTCTGTCACCCAGGCTGGGGCTGGCACATCTCAGCTCACTGCAACCTCTGCCTCCTAGGTTCAAGCACTTTTCCTGCCTCAGTCTCCCAAGTAGCTGGGATTACAGGCACCTGCCACCACACCCTGCTTATTTTTGTCTGTTTAATAGAGACGGGAGTTTCACCATGTTGGCCAGGCTGATCTTGAACTCTCAACCTCAGGTGATCCGCCCATATCAGCCTACCAAAGTGCTGGGAGCCACCACACCCAGCTGCATTTTGAACATACCTGCTTATTAAAGGAGAAACCAAGCATTAGAGAAATTCACTAACTTATTCACAGCATACAGCTGGTCCCAACTGGAACTGCATAGTTGGGACTCAAAACCAGGCGTTAGACTTCAAACCTCATTCCTTTCCTCAACATAACTATGCCTGCCACATCCAGAGCCAAGAGCCATTTCTAAGGAAAACTGTTCCATCTGGAGCCCCAAGGGCAGCCCTAGCTGACCATGGTGGTTTTGTTATACCCCTTCTCTGGTCTCCACGGATTGAACAGGATTGGGTAACTGACCCCAAAAAAAGCCAATCCACAAATTGGTCAGCAGCCTGTGAGATGGCCTGGCACAAAAACTTTTGACTCAACAGAGGTGATCTGAGTCAACCAGATTCTAGCTGACTCTTGTTGCTTCTAATCAAGAGACTCCAGTTGACTCAATCTTTCTGGGGATAATTGTATGCACTATTCTGATTAACTGATTGCGTAGAATAACCTTGTTCAACTTTCTATTTCACCACTCTTAGGAAAACATGTCCTAACAGAACAAGATATTACATGTTTGGAAGTTCCCAATCTTCTTAACTTCTGATAAACATTTTTCTTTTTGAAATATTTACTCCTTTGATTCCTTGGCTCCACACAATCTTGGTCCTCTCTCTATTTTTTGGTGCCTCCTTCCTCTATGTTCTAGGTAATATGCTGAGTGTTTTACATAAATTATTTTATTGAAGGCTCACGACAATCCCATAAGGTAAACACTATCCCCATTTTACAGATGGAGAAAGAGAGGCACAGGGAGATAGTGTTGGTTTGGATTAGGGTTGTGGTAGAGAAGGGAAGAGGGCAGATTACAGATATATTTTGAAAGCAGAACCAACAAGGCCTGGTTGCTGAATTAGATGTGGAAGTGAGGGAAGGGAAGAATCAAGGATGATGCTTAAGTAACAGGGTGAATTGTGCTGCCATTTGTCCAGCCTACTGCTCATCTCTAAATGGTATTCCAGAAGTATCTCAGGGTCAACATGTCTAAAACTGAATTCATCATTTAGTTCACAAGACCTTCTCTTTTTCAAATATTTTCTTCTTCAAAGAATTTCATCATCACTGTTATTAGTGGCAAGTACTTAAGAAAGGGATACAAATGAGAGAAACAATAAAAACGATAGTAAAAATTTTTCTAGGATTTCAAATTGTTTTCTCCCAACTTTTTCATTTGTTTACTAGGCTTTTAGTTCCCTCATTTAACCATAAGTGCCTCAGGAACAGAGCTTGTCTCTGTAATTAGACCTAACATTGATTATTTTCTAAAGGTCATGGCTCGTGCTAAGCCGTGGCTGCATCACCCATGTAACTCTCCTAACCACCACACCTCACGAGGCTGTTAAGAACAAGGTTAGGCTGCCTGAGTTCAAATCCAGTCTCCGTCGTGTGATTTGGGGCAAGTTATTCAACTTTTCTGTGCCTTGGTTATCACATGGTACTCTGAGAGTATAGAGGAAAGACATCTAACCCAGAGAGTTGAGATCAAAGAATGCTTTCTAGAATGGAATGAAATGCCGAGTTAAATCTTTATTCACAGAGCTGTGAAGAGAAAGGTGTTGCAGGCAGAGAGAGCAGCTGGTGTGAAGGCCAGGAAGTAAAGTGAAACATGGAGCTTTTGATAACTGCCAGTGCAATTTATCAAGAGCAGGAAAGGGACATGAACATAAATGTTTACAAGCACCAGGCAAGTAAGGTAAATAAGTGAGGCTGGCCAGGGGTAAGACAATGGGAAGACGTGGGTTCCTGAGGCAAACTGCTCAGCCCAGGATTCAACTGAAGGGGCCACCACTACGGAGGTCACACTCCGCTCCCTCACTAAGCTCCAATACACTGCTTATACCGTCTGGAGGCTCCTTCACTTGCTATATGCTCCACCTGGAAATTGCTTTGCAAGGCTGGCTCCTGAACAGCATTTCAGCTCAAATGGCATTTGAAAGATGCCTTCTCTGATTACCACCCACATGCCAGCTCCAGACCTGCCAGTACTCCACTCTAGTTTGTTTCTTCTGAGCAGTTACTATTATGTGAAATTATTTTGTTCATTTGTTTATGTGTACATTTTGTGTCTTTATTTGTATGTTGCGTATATAAGCTGTATTGGAGCAGGAAACTTTTCCAACACCTACAACAGTAGCTGACACACAGTAGAAGCTCAACAAAGCCCATTTATTAATTTTGAATAATCAAGTGATGGTTTTATTGTACACTTACTCCGTGCCAGGTACCATGGACTACAGTGATAGATTTGGCAATCATCAGAACATAGGTAGTAGCTGACAACACAGGAATGTGTGAGAAAAGCCAGGGCATGTGGGTGGAGCCAAAAGATAACAGACGGAGAGAAATTCATTGTAGGCCTAAACATACAAAGAAAAACCCCAAAGAGACTGATAAGGATAGTAAGGGGAGGATCCAGGTAAGAAGTGGTATCTTCTTCTTCTAAAGGAAGCCAAAGGAAAACAGAATCCACAGGGTAAGCCATGACTTTATGAGATAATCTGCTTCTGGCTGATTATAATGTACAACAGATTCCTAGATATCTAAAGACTTCACTTACTGCTGTTTCTCACTGTGCCCATTTAGGGATCTCTCTGAAGAAAGTCTCACCTATATATTTACCATCTGTCTGCATTTCCTGTGATATATCCCAACAGTGATGCCGTATCTGTTCTCTTTTTTTATTTTATTCAAATAAACCTTCCTACATTTTCACCTTTGGCAAACAAATTTCCATTCATATACCACTACTCTGCCTCTCCTATAAAAGTATTTATTTATTAACAAGACAGAATCTACCATACTTATATTCTGATCCTGATCTCTTCCCCAGCCATCAAAATCTTGATAATATCATGAGTCTGTAGTTTTCAGCTTGTGTTAAGTGAAGGTTGAAGCCATAAGCATCCTATCTGGCCCCCTTCTCAGCAAGCGTGTGTGTGTGTGTGTGTGTGTGTGTATTCACACTTATAATCACCTAATATATGTGCTAAAAAAAAAAAAAATCAGAGTTCAGGAGACGGGTAGTGACCAGAATGCAGAGAGAGGGAAGATACGTGTGATATTCTGATAGAGTGTTGAGGGAAAGTTTCTCTAATAAGGTGACATTTGAGCAGAAATCCAAAGGACATTAAAGAATAAGCCTTGTAGATTTGTGGGGGGGGTAGGCAGGGAAGGCTCCAGAGAGAGAGACAAAAAGAACAATAAGGTCAGTGTGTCTAGTGGAGAATAAGCAAAGGAGAGAGCTGTAAAAGATGAGGGGTTGGCAGGATAGACTGAAGAAAGCAGCACCTGCCTTCAACTTAGGAATTCTCCAAGTCTGACTTAGGAAGCAGTGGTGCATCCAAATAGTGCCCAGAACACAGCAGACGCTCAGTAAACATTCATTTAATGAAAAAATCCACAAGATAGACAGAGAATTATTTTGAGAACAAGACCTTGGGATCCCAGGTGACTGAGTTCACCCTTAAATTAGGCAAGTTTAGCACTTGATTATATTTAATTTGGTGTTTTCTCCAGACCTTTTTTCCCCCAGACGTATCTCTTACTTTCCAAGAAAATATTAAATTTATTTAAGATACAGGCCATGTCCTTTCTTTTAATGATTCTGAGTCCAGTGCCAGCACTCAACAAACAGCTGTTTGATTGAATAAAATCAAAAAAGTAGTAGAATATAGGCATAGCATGAAGACAATGAAAGAAGAGGTGGTTGGTTATCTTTGGGTGATGGGATGAGAGATCATCTGCATTTTTGAAACTTTATGTTTCTTAAAAAATTTCTGTAATGAGCATGCTTTTCTGTTACAATTTAAAATAATATATTAAAATACTAAAATTTACCAGATGTTAAAGGCAGTAAAATCCATCTCCGTTAACCTTCTTCTAGGTCCATACAGATGAAGTACTTGAGCCTCAATTTAACTACTGGTTGGCTATATGTATAAAAGAGTCTTAGAAAAAGCCAGTTCCCATTTTTGTACATGGAGAACCGACCATTAAGATAATACAAGTAATTATACAGACACTATCCTACCAACACTCTAAAATGCTCTTGCAAACATATGTTTTAGCAAAGTAAGCCACAAAAAGCAGTGGTAGTACATTTCATCAGAACAGTGTCTTCTCGTAAACAAGTTGTCCTTGCCAAAGCTTACTGAACATTTAACTGCCTCTTGTAGTTATCCAAAATAAAATGACAAGTTTCTGTATTTCTCTAGCAAAATCTCCATTAGAAAGTAGGGACTGCCAAAGACAGACAATGCTCACTTTTAAAAACAGATGCTTGTAAGAATGAATCAGAAGGCCTAGCCCTTCTCAATGAATCTTCAGAGGTCTGTGTATAAGACTCAAACATTAGAGTAAGTCACATAACTAGTGAAGAGCTGGAGAAACATTTCAGGGGACTACTGATACGATTTCAAATAAAGTAAGACTTTTGACTAAAATGAAGGACCATGAGACATAGGAATAGGTGAATGGCTCTAACGTATCCCAAAGTATAGCCGGGCTTACCTTTGTCTGTAAGGTTAAACCTGTGTGCTCTAGACTGACCACAGAACAGAAAGGGCAGAAGACAAATCACTCCTCTAAGGTCAGAGCTCACCTCCACCAAATCCCTGAATGTGATCTGCAACCCACCGAAACCATTAAAAACTATTGGATGGCTCTGGCCTATTTATCTCTCTGGCCTCAATCGCTGCCTACCAAGGCCAATGGCACTTGCTTATAGGACTCATAGAGATGTGCTTAACATCTCCTTTCTGGCTAGATTCCCTATTTCTGACTCCTTCCGGATATTCTTGGGCTGAAAATTTCCTAGAATTCGGTGTTCAATCAAAAATAGCTGTAAGTGTACATCTTCCATTGACTTCCAGCTCTAAAGTTGAAAGTGAGTACCTGGGACTAGATTGCTTGTTTCCCCTCCATGCCTCTGTCCTTAGTCACTAAGCTCATTTACCTGCCCCCATCCTAGACTCTGAAGACAATACAGACCCTAAGTCAAGTGACCTGATCCATCCCAATTACTCAAGTCTCTGGTGGTTCAGTGACTTGGCAGCAAGCCTGACCTGCTGATAATCCTGCTGTTCCTACAAACTGCAGCCCTAATTATGGGCTTTCTCTCCTATTTTATTGCTGTGCTATTTGCTGTTTGTTTGGAGGATTGTTTTGTCTTAATTTGTTTGCTAGTCAGTTGCTTGTCTTTTTCTTTTTTAACTGAATCCCTGCCTTCTTCTGCTAGTTCGGTAGTTGGCTCCTTCCTTGTTCCCTCATGCTTGAATATTTTTCTAATTCCCCAATTCCTCTGAGATTTGAATCCTATCTTTCAGAGACTGGAGTCCTGAATCCCAGTTCCCACAGCCATGTCTTTACTACCTTCTAACAAATTAATGTTTAAACAAGCAGCCACAGGTTGGAGAGTCATCGGGGTTCCCACTGTCCATAGCCAACCTGTGTGTCTTCCACATGCCAGGTACAGAAAAACTAAGGGCAACACAAGCAGCAAGACAGACAGAGCTCCTGGCTTCAGGGAGCTTACATTCTCATGTGGGAAGACCAATAATACATCAAATAAGCAAATACATTTCAAGGTGATGAATGTTATGAACAAACACACGTGCTCCCTCGGCCCTATGCCTACAGCTGACCCACTGTGATACCTCCAGCTTGTGTGCACTTCCTCCTGTGTCTGCCCACAAGAACATCCCTGGATATTCCCCTTGGGTAAAGCAGTTCCCAGCAAAAATCTTCATAGAATCTGAGTTTAGAGCTTTTGACAATTAAGTTGTAAAAACAATGACTAACTCCGTTAATGCTGGCTGGGAATCCTTGAGCAATAATGGGATCTCCCCTTCCATATGATCATAGGGACCTTTCCCTTGCCTGGGAAGCCCCAGCCTCCACACGTGCAACTCACAGGACTCCTATAACTTCCTCTTCCTTGTGACTGGGCTACTATTTGAAAAAAATAGTGGCTGGTTATTCACAGAATGCAAAAGAAAGGCATGGGCAGAGCACACACCACCAATAAATGCAGCCTTTTAAAAAATATTTTTGATAGCAAATTCAAGTGCCCAATTTAAAATTCAAAAGCTATGAAAGGTTATATGGTAAAAAGTGAGACTCTTCTCCACCCTTTCTTCCCAATTACCCAGTTCTTCTGCTCAGAGACAACCAGCTTTACCAGTTTCTTGTGTGTTCATCAGAGATATTATATGCATATATAAGCAAACACAGAGTTTTTTTTTTTTTTTTTTTTTTTACACAAATGGTAGTAGACATTGGTCTTTACCTTCCCTTTTCACTCAACAATGTATCTTGAAGTTTATCCACACATATAAAGCCACACCACTCTCTTTAACAGGTGAATGGTATTTCAATGTATGGAGACACTGCAATTTATTTAAAGTCCCCTATTAATGGACATCTACACTGATCCTAATACTTTTTGTCTTTGCAAATAATATTACAATTAACATTTCTGCAATACAGTCTTCTAACAGAAGATGTGCTCTAACCTGCAAATTCTATAACTCTGTTTATAACGATCTAAATTTTGTACATTTATAATTCTACTTACCAGTTTCCTTTTAAAACAACAGATGCTTGTATAGGTGAAGGGGACACTGTAGTACACTTGAAATCGCAGGTTGAAAGAAAAATTTTAAAACTTCTGGGCAAGGCGAACCACAATGGAATGGCAAGTATGGTCCTTGTCAGGGTGGCAAAAATGCCATCTGAGTATTAAGTGTTCGCTGTTCTCAAAATTCCTACACTGGCCAAACATGGCTATGGCAGGGCAGTTGCACTATCTGTTTCAGGTAGAAAATCCAGCACGTGACTTCATGACACTAGCATATTTAAAACCTTGCAATTCTGTCTCTCTGGTAGCCTCCTGCAAATACTGGGGAAAAAACAGAGTCATGCTGTTGGTAAGGAATCTTGCGGTTACCCATCAAAAGAAAGAAGCCCTGAGATTGGTCAGCAGCACATTTCTTGTGTCCTCTAGTTTCCTTTCCCTAAGAACTCAGTACTAAAAAGGAACTCTAGCCAGTCACTGAAGCTCATAAGCAACGATGTATTTCAGCCCTCAGTGTCTGTCTTATACACAGCAGGTGCTTAGTAAATGATTGTAATGTAGTAATGCTCGACGTTTCATGGGTTGTTGGAATTAACCAGAACTTCTCTAAAAGACATAAAAGAAACTGTGAATGAAACATCACAACAGTCACCTGGTTATGTGTATGAAGCTCTTCAACTAGAGGAAATCAGGTGCTGGCCAAAGAGACAGAGGTGAAGGCGCCTCTGGGGACTGCTGATATTGCTTCAACTAAGGTAAGTGTTTTGGCAGAAATGGCAGAGGCGTGAGACATGAAAGCAGGAGACAGAACTCTCCTGCAACACCAAGGGTAGCCATGGGGTCCACACATTTTCAACGAGAAAACTCCTAAGGACACCACTGGGAAACCTCTAAATAGAACTAAAAGCAGTTGCCAGGAGATGTGCCACCTGAGGGTGACCATCTGAAGCCCCAGGAGGTCTTAGATAAGGTGACAAGGTAATTGGAAGTTCTGGACTAAGGCAGCCAAGGTGAGATGTGAGGAGGATCTGAAACTCTACCTTTTAAGGCTCAAATGTGAATCTAGGTGTGTGGAAGTCTACCTAAAAGCCATATTTTAGAAGGCAGGACTGCTGCCTTTGTGACCATTCTCCCTCTGGCTGCTCTTTCCAAAGCATTTGCTTTTTACTAGTGAGTTTATTCCTAGATTTTGCCTACTCTGAAGCCACAGCCACTAGAGTTCTTTAATTATGTACAATTCCAAGTCGCAATCCAAGGTCCAGACTTAACTTTGTAACTAAAAAAGATTTAGTTATCCAGAATCAATAATAGCTAAAGTGCTGTATTTGCCTAATGCCTGTTTTGAACTCTACTATCAGATGTTCAGAATTCGATCCTCAATTTTGCAATGATCTCTAAGTTTCTTTTCATTATCCTAACATCCTCTGAACCCATGAAAATTCTTCCCGATATATTCATTCTCTCTCCTCTCTCTAAGTAAATATAATTTGGGGGTAAAAATAGAATATGAGTGGAATTCCCTAATGCCTATTTAATACTGAGTCATATAAACATTTTATGTTTATTTGAAATTTTCTTTCCACTCTGGTTTATTAAAGATGAACAGCCATGCCTGGTTATTGTTATGATAGTGACAATTTTAACTTTTCATACTGATGCTCTCAATAGTAGATAATGAATACTCTCATTTACTGAACTATCTGCCCTTCTGAGATAGGACATAAAATATTTCCATATGCATATCCTGCTGTTACCTCAAATACACACCTAAAGCCAAACTATTCTGAACATTTTAAAAAGTCGTTTCTATACCCATACACTGCCCCATTTTTCCGTTAGTAATACTGCAGGTTTCACATTCACACCCATGAAGTCATTTTAGACTTCTTCTTTTTCTTAAGTCCATCTCCACCAAGTGCACTCAATCGTTCACAAAGCCTCAATGATTCGTATACCACAATGTCTCACTAGCCCATTTCTTCTCTTCCCTCCCTCACTGTCCACTTCGTGATTTCAGGTCAATTCTCCCATATTAACCTGCAAACTTGTTTCCCTCCCTTTTCCAAACCATCCGGTGACCATCATAATATTAGTATTCCTCTAATGGGACATTATCCACATCACTTTCTGACCAAAATCCTTCCAGATTCCCTACTGGTACATAGACTACATGGGGCCAAATTCTTTCTCTCTTTCTCTCTCTTGCACTCTCACTCTGTGCATGAGTGAGTGTGTATTCCTTGCTTGTTTTGCAGATCTCTATAATTTTGTCCTACTTTTCCTTTTCAACTTTTTGTTATCCTGTTCCCCAGATTGCCCCGGCACTCTTTGTATATGTTGTCAATTCTATGAATATGCCCTTCCTTATCCTCTCCACGTATCAAAATACTACTCATTCATCATAATCCAGCTCAAATCTCCCCTTCGTGAAACGCAGATTCATCTTCTATGTAAGTGTTCCTAACCACCCCAACCTAAAGTGATTCCTGTCTTCTGATACCTCATGGCATTTATTACCTACATTCACATTTGATACTTACAAATTATCTTCTCTTCTTAGTTTTCTTTTAACTTTTCATGTGTTTTTATTTCTCCAAATAAATAGTAAAGTAATAAGGGCAGTTACTGTATCTTATTCACATAATGGGTCCTGATTTCTAGAGTCAAACTGACTGCATTTTAGCCCATGCACTGTTATTTACTGACAATAATCTTGGTCTTAATTGTCTTGTCTGTGAAATGGAAATAGTGGTAGGTATTTCCTTACAGGGGTTTTGTGGGCATTTTATGAGACAATGCATGCAAAGTGCTTAGAATAGTATCTGGAACATGGTAAGCATTCATTAAATGTTAGTTATTATAATTATTACTCATCTCTTTTACCTTGATTTTTAACCAGCCTTAATCAATATTGAATGGAGTTCAGCTGAGTCAATTGTGGGATTACAAGGTAAGAGGTAGATTGTGTGGGCAGAATACTGCGGAATGGGGGAACTTCCTGGCATCACTAAAGTCATGCCATAGATGCTGTCACTTACCATCAAACAGCCTCATTCTAAGTCCCTGCTAAGTCCCTTAGAGATCCTAAGATTAAGGGCCTCTAACTCTGCTCCAGAGACCTCTAAGGTTTTGGCACAATGTAAAGGGGCTGCTTTCCCAGCCCCTACTTTCCTGCCAATAAAATCTGACCCGGCTGCAGACAGCAGGCTACCAATCTTCCTAAGAGGCTTCAGAGTGGTATGAAAAAATGTGGACCTGGCCGGGCACAGTGGCTCACGCCTGTAATCCCAGCACTTTGGGGGGCCAAGGAAGGCGGATCACTTGAGGCCAGGAGTTTCAGACGAGCCTGGGCACATACACGGGGAAAACCTGTCTCTACTAAAAATACAAAAACTAGCCAGGTGTGGTGGTGCACACCTGTAATCCCAGCTACTGGGGAGGCTGAGGCAGGAAAATCACTTCAACCCCGGAGGCGGAGGTTGCAGTGAGCTGAGATCGCCCCACTGCACTCCACCCTGGGCGACTGGGCCAGACTCTAAAAGAAAAAAAATGTGTGGACCAGAGAACAGAGAAGCCAGCCTACCTGCCTACCTGCAATTTTATTTAATCAGCTTCACGACTGGCCTACTGACGTGGAAAACAAGCTCAGTAAGACACACGGGCAGAGTCACGATGCCCATGTGCACCAGCCAGTTGGATACTCTCAGCTGGGACCCCATCATCAACAGATAAAGAGCAACTGATGCTGACCAAAAAGATGGGGACATCTGTGCTGCTCAACTGAGCCGTAAAATCCTATATTTGGTAGTGAATATTAAACTGAAAATTATCAAGTTTGAACCCCCCCAAAAGTCATGAATACCATTAGGCAGGCCAAGCAAATTCAACAGATTCAGGCTTAAACCATATATATGCCCTACTGAAAACAATTCAGAGGCAATGACTAATTTTATGAAAGGTGAAAAGTGTGATCAAAGGCATGAATCATGGTCCAGTGAAACAAATGCGTCCTTTAGATGTAGCAGACCTGAATACCTCACATTCAAGCTGTGTAACTGCAGGTAAATTTTCTAACCTCGATTTTCTGATGGATAAAGGGGTTTCTAATACCCAGCTCACATGACTGTGGTGACAAATGGGACAGTGGATTTAAAGCAGGCTACTTGGCAAGTGGCACATGGTAGGGGCACAACCCATTCAGTGTCCCTCCCTCCCACTCCAGAAGCAGACTCATCCTGCCCAAGGCGTGAGGCTCCTGGTAATGATTCCAAGGGCGGGTGAATAAGGTTATTGTAACATTTCTGAAACATTCACTTAGTTTGTGCTGGGTGTTGTACGATTCACAGAAGCAGACTCTCTGCTCCCGCTGCTTTTCAGCCTGCGACTCAGGCGCCCACCTCTGTGCAAAGGGCTGTTTCCTTCCTATCTCCTGAAAGAGATCTGGATGGATCTTGGGTTCAAGCTCGATTTTGACACTTTGATTGCCATTTCCATCAAAGCCAATTTCCTTGCTGAAAGAAGTCCTACCCCTGGGTGAAATCCCAACAGTCATTTGTTTAAATTCTTTTATTGGCCTTGCTAATGCAGGGTGTGGTTTTTCCTCATCACGGAATATTGATAAGTAAACAACCACGGGGAACCCCGTCGATCTCCTTGACCGCCTGGGACGTGATCCGTGTTATTGCTGGGTGGAGAAGGTGTCGCCGAGCGGAAAGGCGCCGTCCTGCACCAGGCCGGGGGAGCGGCGCGGGGAGGTCGGGACCCCTGGGTTGGGCCGGGGCAGGGAATGGGCGCGAGGGGAGGCGGCGCGGGAACCTCAGGCAGCCCCAGCGGTTGAGTCGAGCCCGACAGGTTCCAGCAGCTCCCCTCACCCCTCTCCACGCCTCCCGGGTTTTCCCCTTGGCTCGGGGTTTCCTGTTTCAGTTCTCGGCGTTCTCCAGCAGCAGGTGCTGGTTTGCCAACCTCGGCTCCAGAGGCGGCGACGGAGGAGAAGGAAAAGAGGGAAGGGGAGGAGGAAGCGGCGCGGCTGCGGTGGCTGCGGGCGGGCGGGCGAGGAGCGCAGAGCGAGGCGGAGGAGCCGGGTTCGCTCTCGCCCGCGGAGCAGCGCACGGACGGCGGGCAGGGCCGAGCCGAGCGCTCGGGCGCGCCCGAGCCGGAGCCCCGGCGTGCGGCTAGCTGGCGGGGCGGGAGGCATGAGGGTGCCTCGCGCTCGCCCCGCGCCCTAGCGGCGGCCGCGGCAGCCCAGGGCTGAGGCGAGAGGCGGCCGCCTGGCGGAGGGCCCCGGGGCTGCCCCGGCTCCAGGGCATGTAGTGATGGCTGCGGAGAAGAGAATGCAAGTAGGTTGAGCAACAGATTCGAGTGTGCGCGCGTCGGGGGTGTGAGTTGTGCAACCCGGGGAGGGGGCGCCGGGGCTGCGGCCCGCGGAGAGGGCGCGCGGGCGGGCGCGGCTTGGCGCGGGAGGGCCGAGGTGGCCGCTGTCTCCGCGGGCCCCGCTGGCCGCTCGCCGCTTCCTCGCGGGGCTGGCCATGCCGGGTAGCGGCTCCCAGGTTTGTCCTCGGGAAGCGGGTGGGGGGCGCGGACGGCGACGAATGCGGTCCTGGGGGACCCGGTCGTGGGGAGGGCCGCGGGGCCGCGCCCGGGCGCCGGGTGGAGGGCGCCGGAGCCGCAGCGACCGCGCCGGGTGATCTCCAGGCCCAGGCGGGTCGGGCTTCGGAGGTCGAGTCGCCGAGCTCCCGCCGCTCAGGTGGGGCCGAGCGGAAAGCCCGGCGCATCCTCCCCGCGGGCAACGCCGTCCCCGCCGGGATTTCGGGCGAGGTGAGGCCGGGCTTCCCGGCCCCGCGGCCTAGGGCACCGGTTCCCGTCCGCCCGCCCGGGGGCATAGATCCCGAACATGGAGGCGGGCCCGGGCGCCGCGGATGGAAACGGACACACTGCGCTGTCCCCGCGGCTCAGACTCGCGCGCGCTCGTGGGGCGAGGCATCACTTGTTATCTCAGATCCAGCCCCGGCTATTCGCTTTACTATCCATCCCTCCAACCAGATCGCCAGCACCCCCAGGCCGGGCGTCACGAAAGCCCCTCACTCCCTCCTCGTCCCTCCTTCACCCCCAGGCTCCAGTCCAGATCCCTTTTACACGCTGCGTTCATTTTAGCGCTGCTAGTTCACATTTTTAACTCCCTACTAAGAAGTGTTACAAATAGAACTTGGGGAAATGAATCCCGCTTTTCTTCCCTAAGCTGTCTCATTTAAAGCCCTTAAAAACAGCCCTAACATCCAAGTACTGATTACTCTGTCTCGAGTTCTTGGCCATTTGGTTATCCGTTAACAATCCCGGTTTGTGCTCGGTGTTTTGTGATAAACAGATGAAATACGAATCCAGATTTAGGGAAAGTTTTCCTATTGGTTGACAAGACTGTATTGGAGTATCCCAGGCCCATCAGGCGCTTATTGATTCAGACTTTTTTAAAACCATTTTAGAATAGATGCAGAGATAATTGGAGCTAAGTATTGTATGTTTAGAAATTTGGCAACGTTGTTCAGTTTTTCACTTGTTACGTGCTTGAGTTTTTTCTGTTTTTAAAATGCATATTATAAACGGAAAACAAAAGATAAACCTCAAACACAATTTTTGACTTTTCAAGAACCACAAGAAGTCATAAATACAGTGTGTTATAAATGTTTTTGTCTTAATGGACTTAGGATTTAGAGGGTATGACTTCCATTTCTTTAATCACATATACAATTGATTTTAGTGGCAGTTTCTTAATTTTAGTGTTCTCTGGTGTTTGACTACGTGATAGCTTCATCAAAGATTTGTAAAATTAATCTTAGTATGATAAGCCCAGGAAGATGCCTATTTCAGACTTGACCCCCTGTTCACCTGTTTTCTTCCAATTCGGCATGCTTATTTCAAGTTACCTAAATCTGTCTACTTGATGGTACCATAAAAATAGAATGGCCTGTTGACTATGTGCCTGTAGTTCAAAATGTTTTATTATTTTTACATGAAAGAGTCAGTTTTACTTTCAAAGTAAGTTACAAGATTCTACTTCTAGTGTTTGGTCATCATAAAAGTACTTAAAACATTATAACCAAAGTAAAATGAACTTTTAAATAAACAACAAACTGGTGTTTTTTAGCCTTCATTTAATAATGGAAGTCTAATGGAACTATTTTAGTATAATGGGAAATATTAAAGGATAGGAAGCAGAAACTTGGAATGTTTCTATACTGATGGGACTTTTTATTAGTCACTTCCTTTTACTAAATTTTTGTTTTAATGACCAGACTATATATAAATACCCTATTGTATATTATGGGATTCTTTGGAGCTAGGTTTTCATGGGTTACCGACATCTGCAAAATTGGATCCCAAGTTGTTAATAGAAATTTTACCTTTAAAACATTTTTCTCCTTCTACAACTGGGTCTTCATTCTAGCAGACCACAGTGGTTGCTACATTAATTTTAATTACTATCACAAATGTACAAGTGTTGCTGTTGTAACTTCTTAGTTTGTTTCATCTTTTTTTACATTAATTTAGGATTCTTTCATTCTGATTTGATAACATTTTTAAGAAACAAACAAGATATTAAGTGGGGAATGTTTGTATCTTTTTACTGTTGGAATGTAGAATAACACTAATCTGCAGTTATTGCTCATTTGAAACTGGTATGCTTCTGTTCCCTCTGCAAATAATTACTTATCACTCTAGCTGCTGTGTAAGGCCCCCAACTTCTAAAAGGATAGATTATGAACAGAACATAATGCTAAGTGGAATGTACTAAGTTTCGTGAAAAAAGAAGTGAGAAATTCAGGTACTGGGGAGTGCCTCAAAGGGAGGGTTTGAGTAGGTAGAGCTGGTTGGGAGTCATTTCCAAATGAGTCAGTGAACCCTGGCAGGAAAGCAGGGAGTGGGTGGTCCAGTATGTGGTGCTTGGGGCAGATGACAGGAGTAGTGAGTGGGTAAGGTGGTGAATAGAATTTTGGAGTAGAGTTTTTATTAGAGCAATATTAAGTAAATAAGAGGTCAGTGAATAATGAAAATTAATTCAATCAGGATTCCAAATTTAAGCCTAAAATATTGAGATTCCAGGATTTGATTGTAAATCTACCAAATGTTCTAAATAAGCTTCTTGTGTTTTAAGTGCTAATATGCCTCATGGGCCTGCAGCATATGAAATCCCATGACTTTACAAAGCGAAAATGTGTGAAGATTCAACAAAACGCGTTATAATCTCTGCTGCGGTTTTTCAATGAATAGTTCAGACAAATGATGATCAATCAAGAATGTGATTTTTTTTTTAAGAAAGATCTATTTCACCCCAGAATAGATCTCTAATTTCTTGGTGATTCAAGATTTGTTTAAAAATTTCGTAGGATTAATGTCTGACCATAGTAATTTTTGGCATCTGATGGCATAAAGATAACTTTCAGATCTGTTTGTGGTGGTATCAATTCTCTACTGTTGCTTTGGTTTTTATAGGTGACATAGTAATAGTCATGTGTATACACTGATGTGCCAGACAACTTGCTAAGTCTACATGCATTATCTCATTTAATCCTCGTACACTTTTATGCATTGCTTCTGTTATCCCCATTCTATAGATGTGGAAGCTGAGACACTGAGTTTGAGTAACTTGCCCAAAGTCATAGAGCTAGTAAGTTGCAGAAGGGAGGTCAGACCCAGGCAGTCTGACTTTAGAACCCATGATCTTAACCACTGCGCAGTTCTGCCTCAGTAGGATTCTGTTTTTAGTTTGTTCTCTAAA
This sequence comes from Piliocolobus tephrosceles, assembly GCF_002776525.5. Lineage (NCBI taxonomy): Eukaryota > Metazoa > Chordata > Mammalia > Primates > Cercopithecidae > Piliocolobus > Piliocolobus tephrosceles. The sequence continues at coordinate 99,816,334 of NC_045446.1, forward strand.
AAGTGTGTCATCACGTGTGTTGTTTTGTTGACATACACCATTTGAAAATTAAGTGATGCATAGTGAGTAGGTAAGACGAGAAGCCTTTCCTCTATAAAGTATAACAGTAATAGGACAATACAGAAGTCCTGTCTGGCCAGGTAAGTTGAAGGCAAGGACCATGTCTTTTTGCCAGGTTGCTTGGGTTCACTAAAGAGAAAAATCAAAAGACAGTTTCAGTCCAGCGTGGCAAATGATGTAACAGCAGTGTAGTTCGCAAAAAGGAGCACTTTTCAAAAGTAACAAACATTTTTAATGAGTAATTTTTGATTGATTTTTATAACTCTTTTCTCAGACTATAGAAACGTAATGTGCTTATTGTGGGAAAATTTAGAAAATATAGAGAAGTAAAAAGAATTTTAAAACACCTGTAGTCCTATAATCCAGAGATAACTCGTTTAAAACTCATCAAATTTCTCACTGTTTAATTATTCTTAGCATCATCACAGGATTGTTTTACTTTCTTAAGGGAAAATGGAAACTAATTTCCCCTAAAGTATAATATACATGGTTTTACATTACAACACTGACAATAATTCTTCTGCCCAGTGATGTAGCCTAAAGCAGAGCTCATAAACAGATATCTGAACGTTCAAAGCATTCTGCCTTTAATGTAAGTATCACATCTCTAAGGGTGGACATGGAATAAGTAGAAAATCCCACGGTCTTCCTGCTTACCTGGAACATTTTACACTATCTTCCCTCACCTTTTGCCTGGGTCACACCTTATTCAGGCCTCAGCTTAGATGTCACTCGGTTTACTCAATTGTGGTTTAAGTTTGAGAATGCTATGAAACATTTATTGTGCCAAGTATTCTTCTAAGTGCTCTACATGATATTAATGCATTTAATGCTTACTACCTGCTTAATGAAGAGGTATTTCAGTACCTCTTTTTTCAGATGAGAATACCGAACCACAATGTAGTTAAATAACTTACTCGAGTTCCCACAATTAATATTAGCAGAATGAGGGTTCCAATTAATTTAGCCAGGCTAAGTCCCTGTTAAAACAAATACAGTCATGCACTGCATAATCATGTCTTAGTTAAAAACAGACTGCATATATGACAGTGGTGTGTAAGATTATAATAGAGCTGAAAAGTTCCTGTCACTTAGTGATGTCATAGCCATCTCCTGATGTCATAGCACTAGGCATTACTCATATGTTTGTGGTGATGCTGGTGTAAACAAACCTACTGTGCTACTGATGGTAGAAAGATAATGAACGATTATGTTACTGGTTTATTTATTTACTATACTATACTTTTTATTGTTATTTTAGCGTGTACTCCTATTTATACGAAAAAAAAAAGTTAACTGTAAAACAGCTTCAGGCAGGTCTATCAGGAGGTATTTCAGAAGGTCGCATTATCATAGGAGGTGACAGTGCCATGCCTGTTACCGCCCCTGAAGACCTTCCAGCGGGACAAAATGTAGAGGTGAAAGGCAGTGATCTTGGTGATCCTGACCCTGTGTAGACCAACACTATTGTATGTGTTCGTGTCTTCATTTTAAATGAAGTTTAAAAAGTAAAAAATTTTCTAGATAGAAAAAAGCTTATAAAATAAAGATATAAAGAAAGAAGATATTTTTGTATAGCTGTACAATGTGTTTCTGTCTTAAGCTAAGTGTTAGTACAAAAGAGTCCAAAAGTTAAAGAAATGAAAAAATTTATAAAGTAAAACAGTTACAGTAAGAGTAATTTATTGAAGAAAAATATTTTTGATAAACTTAGTATAGCCTAAGTGTACAGTGTTTATGGAATCTACAGTAATGTACAGTAATATCCTAGGCCTTCACATTCAGTCACCACTCACTCACTGACTCATCCACAGCAACTTCTAGTCCTGTAAGCTTCATTCATGGTAAGTGCCCTATATAGGCGTACCATTTTTATCTTATAGACTGCATTTTTACTGTACCTTTTCTATGCTTAGATACACAAAGACTTATTGTGTTAGAGTGGCCTACAGTGTTTAGTACAGTAACTTGCTGTACAAGATGGTCGCCTAAGGCCATAGGCTATACCATATAGGCAAGAGTGTAGTCGGCTGTATAGCCATCTAGAGGTTTGTGTAAGTACACTCTGTGATGTTTGCACAAAGAAGAAATTACCTAAGGAAGAAAGGCATCTTAGGTTCCTTCTCAGAACATAACTTTGTCAAGTGACACATGACTGTGTTAAGGTCTGTGTAACCTAATACATGTCAATAGATTTGTCTACTATTGTGAGATTTAAGCAAAATAATGAAATCATCTTTCTTAGGAGTTTGGTTCTAAAAAGATACATCTTTTTCCAGTAAAATTGGAATTATATTACTTATAGAACTTGATATCCTACCTTTACTCTCTCATTTAACGTACACTAAGGATTTTCTCATGACACTTAAAAATATTTCTAACATTGTGTTGTTTTATTTAATCATTCTACTATTTCAGTTAGACATGTATTTTTGTTCCCAATATTTTAATATCGTAATGCTTTATTTGACTAGCCCAGTGAAATTTCTGTTTCTGCATCTGTGTCCTTAGGATGGATTCCTAGAAGTAATGATAAAACAGAATAAACTTTAAGGTTTTTTTGTGCCAAAAAGCTTTTCAGAAAAGTTATATTGATATGTGCAGCCATTAACATAGAGTCAGAGTACTGATTTCATCCCATGTTTGAGCCACGAAGTATTAACTTTGAAAGTGCTTGACAGTTTGATGATGAGCATTAATATCTCATTTTAATGCTGACTTTTCTACTTTATTTTAAATTATTAAGGTAGTACAAGCTGCTTAAGAAAAGCAAAGTACAGAGAAAAAGCCACCTGAAATCTCCTTCTCAGAAATAACTTCAGGTTAATATTTTGTAAATATTCACCCAATTATTTTTTATTCCTGTAGTTATACTTTACAGAATTTGTACATGAATTTTTAAGTAAAAACATATCACAATTACAAAAATCAACTGGGTTTGCTGGCATGTGCCTGTAATCCCAACTACTTAGGAGGCTGCGACAGGAGAACTGCTTGAACCCGGGAGGCGAAGGTTGCAGTGAGCCGAGATTGCGCCTCTGCACTCCAGCCTGGGTGACAGAGCAAGACTCCATCTCGGAAAAAAAAAAAAAAAGTCACAAGCATTTTCTAATCCCCCAGTCCTAGGCAAAAGTAATTGGTAATTGCTCACTTCCCTGTGTTTTCAAAATACTTTTTTTCCATAACACCTGCATATTAGATGATAGTTAACTCTTCATTTCTTTTCTGCTTTCTGTCTCTTCTATTCATCTGTCAATAGAGAAAATACTACCTAGTGTATAGATTAGTCATAAGAATTAACCGATAGTACAAAATGATAATGATAGTACACCATACCGTACCTAGGATTTTTACCTTGTTAGTAGTCTTTAGGCTCCCTGAGGGCAAGGACACTGTGAGCCCCATTATTTTATCCTGATTCTTCTACAGAGTTTGGCACATAGTACATACTTCATGAATGTGTTTTTATTATTAAAAGCTATATGTTACTTTTTTTTTTCTGATACAGGTTCTCTCTATGTTGCCCAGGCCGGTCTCGAACTCCTGGGCTCAAGTGATCACCCACCTCCACTTCCCAAAGTACTGGGATTACAGGCATGAGCCACCAGGCCCAGCAAAAAGCAATATAGTACTTTAAATGAATCTGCTGGTAGTGGGTATGATAAACAAAAGGAAGTACAGGCATACCTCGTTTTATTGTACTTCACAGATATTGCTTTTTTTTTGTTTGTTTTTAAACAAATGAAAGTTTGTGGCAACCGTAGGTCAAGCAAATCTGTCTGTACCATTTTTCCAGCAGCATTTGCTCCCTTTGTGTTGCTGGGTCACGTCGTGGTAGTTCTCACAATATTTCAAACTTTTTCATGATTATTTTATCTGTTATGGTGATCTATGATCTGTAATCCGTGATGTTACTATTGTAATTTTGGGGGGTGCTGATAGAAGATAGTAAACTTAATCGAGCAATGTTGTGTGTGTTCTGAGTGCTCCATCGACCAGCTGTTGCCCTGTTTTTCTTCCTCTTCTCAGCCCCCCTATTCTCTGAGACACAACAATATTGAAATTAGGCCAGTGGATAACTCTATAATGGCCTCTACGTATTCAAGTGAAAGGAAGATTCAGGTTCTCTCACTTTAATTCAAAAGCTGGAAATGATTTAGCTTGGGGAGAAAGGCATGTGAAAGCCAAGATAGGCCAAGAGGTAGGCCTCTTGCAACAAACAGCCAAGTTGTGAATGCAAAGGAAAAGTGTGAGAAGATTAAAAGTGCTACTCCAGTGGACACACAAATGAAAAGAAAGGGAACAACCTTATTGCTGATATGGAGAACATATCAGCTATACTTTCTCACTGTATTGCTGGTGATGGTCTGGACAGACAATCAAGCCAGCCACAACATTCCCTTAAGCCAAAGCCTGTTCCAGAGAAAGGCATTAACTCTTCCTAGTTCCATGAAGGATAAGAGAGGCGAGGAAGCTGCAGAAAAAAAGTTTGAAGCTAGCAGAGGCTAGTTCATGAAGTTTAAGGAAAAAAGCAAGAGTGTTAGGTGAAGCAGCATGTTATCCAGATCTAGCCAAGATAATTGATGAAGGTGACTACACTAAACAGATTTTTCTATAGACTAAACAGCGTTATATTGGAAGAAAATGCCATCTAAGGCTTTTATAGCTAGAGAGGAGAGGACAATGCCTGGCTGCAAGGACAGGGTAAAGGACAGGCTGACTCTTTAAGGGACAAATGCATCTGGTGACTTTGAGTTCAGTGTTCATCTACCATTTTGAAAATCCTAAGGCCCTGGGGAATTAATGCGTTTTTTTTGTTTTTGTTTTTGTTTTTCTTTTGGAGACAGAGGCTTGCTCTGTCACCCAGGCTGGAATGCAGTAGTGTGATCTTGGCTCACTGCAACCTCTGCCTCCCGGGTTCAAGTGATTCTCCTGCCTCAGCCTCCCAAGCAGCTGGGATTACAGGCCCGCGCCACCATGTCCAGCTAATTTTTGTATTTTTTTTTTTTTAGTAGAGACAGGGTTTCACCATATTGGCCAGGCTGGTCTTGAACTCCTGACCTCATGATCCACCCACCTCGGCATCCCAAAGTGCTGGGATTAAAGGCGTGAACCACCTTGCCTGGCCCAATGCTATTAAATTAATTAAATCTACTATGCCTGTGCTTTATAAGTGGAACAATAAAGCTTGGATCAGTTTACATCAGTTTACAGCATGCTTTACTGAACATTTTAAGCCCACTGTTGAGACTTGCTGCTCAGAAAAAAAGATTCCTTTCAAAATATGTAATATTACCATTCATTGACAGGGTACCACCAAGAACTCTGATGGAGATTTACAAGGAGATTAATGTTGTTTTCATGCCTACTAACAAAATACCCATTCTGGCAGTCCATGGATCAAGGAATAATTTTGACTTGCAAGTCTTACTATTTAAGAAATATATTTTGTTAGGGTTACAGCTGCCAGATAGTGATTCCTCTGATGGATCTGGGCAAAATACACTGAAAGCCTTCTGGAAAGGATTTACCATTCTAGATGCCATCAGGAGTATTTGTGATTCATGGGAAGAGGTCAAAATAGCAGCAATAATAGGAGTTTGGAAGAAGTTGACTCTAACCCTCATGGATGACTCTGAGGGCTTCAAGACTTCAGTGGAGGAAATCACTGCAAATGTGGAACAGATAGCAAGAGAACTAGAATTAGAAGTAGAGCCTAAAGATGTGACTGAATTGCTGCAATCTCATGATAAAACTCGAACAAATGAGGAGTTGTGTCTTCTGGATGAGCAAAGACAGCGGTTTCTTAATTTTGGAATCTGCTGGTGAAGATGCCATGAACCATTGTGGAAATGACAACAAAGAGGATTTCAAAAATTCAACTTAGTCGACAAAGCAGTGGCAAGGTTTGAGAGGATTGACTCCAACCTTGAAAGAAGTTCTGTGGGTAAAATGCTATCAAACAGCGTTGCATGCTACAGAGAAATCTTTCATGGAAGGAAGAGGAAATCAATGCAGCAAACTTCATTAGCATCTTGTTTTGAGAAATTGCCCAAGCCACCCCAGCCTTCAGCAACCACCACCCTGATAAGTCAGCAGCCATCAACATTGAGGCAAGAGCTTTCACCAGCAAAAGGAATATGACTCACTGAAGGCTCAGATCATCACTGAAATTTTGTGGCAATAAACTATTTTTAATGAAGGCATGTAAATGTTTTAGACATAATGCTATTACACATTTAAGAGACTATAGAGTAGTGCAAACATAACTTTTATGGTCACTGGGAAACCAGAAAATTTGCCCTGTTGTGAATATCACTTGCCCTATTGTGATATTCACTTTACTGTGACATTCACTTTATTGCAGTGGTCTGGAACCAAAACCACAACATTTCCATGGTATGCCTATGGATGAGTAAGAGATGGTAACAATAATACATGCCGAGCGGATACAATTGATACCCAAACATTTAAAATTTAGCCTGGAATGTGTCGTGTAATTTCTTCAGGGGCAATACACATTTGCCTTTGAAGAATATAATTAACCTTATTTACTTCTCTTAGTAAAATACTATAAAAGTGAATCTTCCAAAAGGGTAGTCTTTAAAGTTTTCAAGAGCAAAACATTTTAACTATTTTAAATGAAAGAATTTATACGCATGTATATTTTTCATCTTTCAAATAATGTGTAGCCTATGATTTCACTTATTATGAAAGATAATAATAGTAGCTAACATTTATTGGTACTAACTTTATTGCAGGCCCAATATTAAGAACTTTGCTTAAATTATTTAATTTAGTTTTACAACTCTATTGGGTATGTACTGTTTTGCTTATCTTCCAGGTAATGGAACGGATACCTGGAGTTGTTGAGTAGCTTGGCCCAAGTTATTGAGATTTCTAATTTATCCTAAGTGAAACAGCAATACTTGTTACGCTTGTTGTTTGCTTTAGATGGTAGGGGGCAGCAGGAACCAATTCTTTTTTTTTTTTTTTTTTGAGCTGGAGTCTCGCTCTATTACCCCGGCCGGAGTGCAGTGGTGCGATCTTGGCTCACTCCAACCTCCACCTCCCAGGTTCGTGCAATTCTCGTGCATCAACCTCTCTGGTAGCTGGGACTACAGGCATGCACCACCATACCCAACTAATTTTTGTATTTTTAGTAGAGACGGGGTTTTGCCTTGTTGACCAGGCTGGTCTTAAACTCCTGACCTCAAGTAATCAACTTTGGGATCATTTCGGCCTCCCAAAGTGCTGGGATTAAGGAGTGAGCCACTGCACCCGGCCGGAACTAATTTATATGGATTCATGTTAGTGATTTGGGGTCTTGTTTCCTTGATGTTAGCTGTTCCTTGCTGACATCGTCATTCCCTCCCTCTGATTTGCAGGAGAGACTTACGCTGTGGATTGTGAACCTGAATGACAACATGCTAACATTATATATTAAATATAAAATGTTCAGGCAGTAATTAAAAGCTATAGAATATTCATATAATCTGGGTTGAAGACCTGAAAGCCTATACAGTGTGGAGAGAACAGGTGGGGCCTCTGAAATCAGGCAGACCTGGATTTGAATCCCAGCTCTGCCATTTACTGGTTGTGACCTTCAGTGAGAATCTCAATTTATCTTCCATTTGTTATCCATCAAACGTAATCTACTTTTCAGAGTTGTTTTCAGTGATTCAAGATAGTGAGTGTAAAAGTGCTTGACACATAGAAGGCACTCAATATTCTGAAATGATTTAGCAGTGTCCGTTGATTTGATTGGACAGAGATTTTGTTTTGCTTTTCTCCTTATTCATTGGCTCTTAGTTGTGTTCTGAGTCATTGAAATAGCCAGATATAAAATCAAGTTCACTTTTATTGCTTTTAATATGTCAGTTTATATTTTGGGTTTTTCAAAGAGATTTCAAATCTATTACTTTATGTCTTATAGGGTGAAGCTAAAATTAGTTTTTATTCTTTGTTCTTAGTCATCTGTACTCATTTCCTATTCAAAATTATGTGGGCTTAATTTTATCCTTATTCTGTGATTTAATCTGTTTCAAATCTTGGCTTTTATTTTATAATTTATTTTTATTATGTTCTCACAGGGAACAGTTTTCCCATATAGTTGAGGCTGTCTCCTCATTGTTGACTTACACTTTAAAAAAAATCTTTGGCCTCATTTTCTTTGATGGCCTCATTGAATTGACGATCTTATGTATTAGAGTCTTTAAGAAATTTTGCTGTAATTTTAAATGCTTAGAACAGATACGAAATGTGCAAAAAATGTCTGTTTTAGGTTAAAATACATTATTTCTATTTTTGCTAAGATAGAAAAGTGCCTTAAGTAACAAAAAAAGGGCATAAAGTATGTTAAATCATGCGTATGAAAAAATAGTTTCAGATGGGGGAAGCGTTTTCTAAACTACATTTCTATTATTTTGACTATTTCCGCTTTTAAGGTTAAATTTTGAGTTTTAGCATTTTATTACATATGTGAGATATAGAAAACATAAAATGATAATGAAAATCATCTATAATTCTCACCTAGAGATGACTTAAAATTTATAATTCTTGTTTTCATCTTTTAAAAAAACTATTAATCTTCATAAACACATTTTTTAAAGAAGTATATACATATATAGTTTTGTTTGGTTTTTGCTTTTCATTCAGTGTATCATAAGAGTCTTCCTGTGTTATTAAACATCCTTTTAAGAGATTATTTTTATTAGCTGAATGGCATTCAACATATTTAAGTACTGCAACTTAATTATGTTTATATTGTTAAATATTTGTTTAGAATGTCACCAGTTTTTTATTGTAATAACAGTGTGATAAATGTATATGTAGATCTGTTTAACATTATTGAATATATTTTTAACAAATTCCTAGATGTGGTCATGCAAACTGCCATCTAGAAAAGTTACACCAATTTATATTTCTGTCAGCAACGTATGTGTCCATTTCTCTGCACCCATCACTGTTTCCCCGCACAGCCTATTTATGTTCATTTGATAGATAAGAATGGGCATAATAGTGCTAAGAAGCTCATTTTATACAGTCAGAGAGACTGACATTGGGTTCCTGCTGTGACACTTGGGGGTTATGTATGTGATCTTGGGTAAGTTTCTTATAAAATGTCCCTAAGCTTCAGTTTCTTTCTTTGTAAAATGATGATAATAATACATATCGTGGTAAAGTCATGGTAATGGTTGTAGAGATTATTTGATGGTATATATCGAAGCACTTAAATTATTGAGAAATGTTAGCTCTCATTTATTATGAATGTGATGTCTCCTCATTATATGCTATATTTTATACTTGGTAGTGGCCAATATAAAAGAAATTTGTTTGTTTTTATGTAATCATCTGGCTACCTTATTGAATGAACCCTTTAATGTACTATTAGATCAATTGCAGGACCTAGTTCCAACACTTTTCAGTTGAGTCTCGTGATTTTCAGGATCTATAATAATGACCCAATACTATCAGGGTTTTTTCAGTATTTCAATTTATACCTTTTTTCTTCTTGTTTTTTTTGCACTGGCTGAAATCAGAGAACAGTGTTGGTTAGTAGTAGGTATTCAGCCTTTTTTTCCCCAATTTTAATGGGACTTCTTGTTTTCTAACACAGGTAGCTCCTGCTTATATATGCATGTTCTGAAAATACCTATAATGGTCAAATGTGATAAACTTAAAAATAGACTTACATGCCATAGAGGGATTCCCTTAAATTATTAAACCCCTAAGTATATTTTATGAAACATCTTCAACAATGTATTTTCAGCATTTAAGACGTGGTGTCTTTTTTAATTGAACATATTGTCAATCAGTTTAAATCCAGGAAGGCTGAAATTTTACTGATTTCAGTCCATTTAATGATTCTATCCTTGTCTCAGTGGTATAAATTTTGAGATCTATTCTTATCACTGTTGTTCGTTTTTTTATGCCATATCTATAAAATATGAGTAAAGGTAAATGAAATAGTGTATACAAAACCATTTGTTCAAATGAAGTCTTTTTTTTTTTTTCTGAGGCAGAATCTCACTCTGTCACTCAGGCTGGAGTACAGTGGCATGATCTCAGTTCTCAGATCTCTGCCTCCCAAGTAACTGGGACAACAGGCGCACGCCACTATACCCAGCTAGTTTTTGCTTTTTTTTTCTGAGACAAAGTTTCGCTCTTGTTGCCCAGGCTGGAGTACAATAGTGCGATCTTGGCTCACTGCAACCTCCGCCTGCCAGGTTCAAGCAGATCTCCTGCCTCAGCCTCCCCAGTAGCTGGGATTACAGGCGCCTGCCATCACACTTGCCTAATTTTTATATTTTTAGTAGAGACAGGGTTTCACTGTGTTGGCCAGGCTGGTCTCGAACTCCTGACCTCAGGTGATCCACCCACCTTGGCCTCTCAAAGTGCTGGGATAACAGTGTGAGCCAACGCACCTGGCCAATTTTCCATTTTTTTGTAGAGACCAGGTTTTGTACTGTTGCCCAGGCTGGTCTTAAACTCCTGAGCTCAAGCAATCCACCTGCCTTGGCCTCCTAAAATGCTGAATCAGGTGTGAGCCACCGCACCCAGCCTTTCAGAGACAGAGTCTCTCTGTCACCCTGGCTAGAGCACAGTGACACGATCATGGCTCACTGCAGCCTCGACTTCCCGGGCTGAAGCTATCCTCCCACCTCAGCCTCCCAAGTAGCTGGGCCCACAGATGCGTGCCAACACACCTGGCTTTTTTTATGTTTTGTTTTTGGTAGAGATGAGGTCTCAGTATGTTACCAAAGCTGGTCTTGAACTCCTGGGCTCAAGCAATCCTCCTGCCTTGGCCTCCTAAAGTGTTGTGATTACTAGCGTGAGCCACCATGCCTGGCCTTAATGCAGTCTTAAGATCATGATCTTTATGCCCTCCTTACCTGGCTCCTTAGATATCTTTGCAAGAGCACTGTTTGAAAGCTCCTGCTCTCTCAAAAAAGATTCAAATAATTTGCAAACACCGAAAATGACATGCTTTTGAAATGGAGCTTTTCAGAGGCTGGCAGACAAACCACATTGTGATATCATGAGGTTTTTGTTAAATAGTTTTTGTACGAAAGTCCTAATTTAGCATGCAAAAAATGATTAAGTTTAGTGGCATATATACTACATGAAAATAAGGTATTCACAAATCTAGGTAATGTCTTCCTATTCTTAGGTTACTAAAATTTTGCTCCTGGACTCTTTCTCCACTCTTCCAAAATAGTCCATCCAATACTGTATTTTAAAATACCATCCATGTGCTGAAGACTACCATATTTATATCTCCGATCCTGACTTCTGTCTTGTACACTGCTGTCTTGTGGACAGCTCCACTTGGATAGTTATTGGTATCTGAAACTAAAATTATCCAAAACAGAATTTTTATCCCTCTAAATCTGTTCCTTTCTAAGTCTAAATGTTACTACCTTCTTCTCAGCCGCTCAAATAAGAAATCTAGAAGTTCTTGATACTTCCTTCATCTTCCACACTCAACCCAGTTTAAGAGCTGTTAACCAATACATGCAACAAGTTGAATTAACAAAGTTGTTCAATATTAGGAAATCTGTTATCATAGAATAAAACCTACCTGGTTAATATATATTATTATAATTTGAATATACTGTATAATTTCTTTCTTACATTTAGAGCTTTGGCATATAAGATTAATCTGTTCATATATTTGGTTAGTTTGAGTGCCATCTTGGTTGGGCTTTGTCAACAGGTAGGCTAGCCTCATAGACCAGTTGGGATGCCTTCAATCTTTAGTGTCGTAGGATCATCTAAGAAACACAGGGATTGTTAGATGCTTCGAGTTTTGTTATAGCATGTCCACAGAATCTATGGGTAAAGGATTCTTTGTTAGGAATGGAATAGAGTATATAAATCCTTAATAAAGCTTTCATTCCGTCCATGGTTATTCATACTTATAACCTCTTCCCAAGTCAGCTTTGATTATATGTTCTTAATTTATTGGCGTAAAGATTTATGCAGAAATGGCACACTTTAAGCATCCCTTTCGTCTCACTGAATATTACATTTGTAATGTTATATATTTGTGGAGTTCCCTGACCTCCTGGTCATACTTTTTGGAGGTTATTCACTCATTCATTCCTTCATCATTTGTTACCAGCTTTCCATTTTGTTAATGAGTTTTTATTTTGGCTTCCTAATTTATTTATTTCTGCTTTTAATTTTATGCCTTTGTTCACGTTTATGTGGTTTGCTTATTTTAACCCTTCCAATTTAAATATTTTATTTAGTTTGTTTCTTGTTTTCTATTAGATGTGTTTACAACATAAATTTTTCTTTGACTATCAGTTTGGCCATATCCTATAGGCTATAATTTTATTGTCATTCATTTCTAAATAGTCTGTAATTTTTATTTCTCTTTAACTACAGTTATTTGGAAGAGTATTTTAATTTACAGATACTAGGATTTTTAGATGGTTGGTTTGTTTGTTTTTGACTTTCCATCTGCCTCTAACTTCTCATTTTTATGCATCATGACGACAGCTTATTTCTATTTTCCAGGTTTGAGTTTTTCCTCAGTGCCTTGAAAAAGTTATTCTAGCACAAATGTCTGCCTGAATCTCAACTTTGAAGTCAAGCAGCCCACAGTAAATTATTACATGAATACCTGAGATACAGGGGTTGCTTTTGTTGTTGTTGTTGTTGTTTAAACACCTAAACCCTGGAGTTTAATACCATCATCATTATTTAAGGCCTGTGGATAAGAGAAACAAAATTTTGGTTGTCAGAGCTTTTTGTCCTTTTTGTGTAAGGACAGAGATGGTGTAATTTTTAAAATAAACATGTTTTTCCTAGTTTGTTTTAAAGTATTTGAGTTCCTTAAATGGAGTTTCCCTGTGATATTAATAGTTTTCCACACTGATTGGCCCTGGTATGCTCCTTTCTATGGGTTTTATAGGATTTCTTGGGCATTGGAAGTTAAGCCAGCACCTGTGGCTTTTCCATGGCCCCCACTGTACTCTTTTTTACCAGTTTAATAGTATTTCCAGGAGCACTTCTGAATACCCTCACACTCAAGATTTTAAAGCTTTGGAAATAATAATTAATTCCTCTTTCCTGTCCTGCTTATGGATGGAATGAATAAACTGCCATAGGAATAGTGGAATTACAGAGATTATTCCACATTCTTGAGAGTGGAGAAGGGTGGCAATTTTAGTGATTCCTGTAAGACAAGGAACAGACAACTAATACATCAAATCACTGCCCTTTTATTTCCTATTAGGTTTCCTACTCTTTAGTGTTCTGTCAGTTCTTCTGGTTACATTAATGAGAGAGCCTCTGACCCGTCCTAAGGTCTTTCAAACCCCTCTTTGGAATAGAACGTGAGTAGGGAACAGAAAGCAGCTAATGTTTGAAGGCAAATTTGGATTCTACAAATTAGAAAGATATTCTGTACTAAAAGAAAGACTAGCTTCAGAGTGTAGGTAATATAATTTAAAGTATGATTTTTGAAGAAAAATCGGGAATCAGCTTATGAGAAAAAACTTCACAAAATTAATTTTGTGGATTTGGTTGAGGTGGGAAATTGTACTGCTGGCCTGGATGTCTGGGAAGCACATACCAGGTTGGCAGCTGCAGCTTAGCTTCGAGATCGCCCCGTGCTGTGATAGCACCGGAGTGAAGATGTGGCAGGTGGAGAAGGCACTTTGGAACTTCTGAGTGACAGCCAGAAGCCAGGATGTTACTTTGTCAAGTGTGCTACCAGGTGCTGAGTCTTGGGCCTAAGCATTCCTCAAAATAACAGGTAGATTGTAACTGTTTCCTACTTTGATAGCAAATGAATGTGCATTTTACTAGATTGGATACTGATTTGATGGTATACACCTAATGTGAGCAGGACAGTTCAACATGGATTTACATATGATCAAAATCCTGAAATAATTTATAAACCGATATACAGTGTATAGAGTTCTCATAATCTTCAATGTGTGATAGACTCTTACTCAACTTTTTGTGTTATCTCAAAAATAAATCAGAATTAGAAGGTAAAATAAAAGTCAGTAACTTATTTTAGAAACACCAGTTCTGAAGACTTGACTCATTTGTCTAATTGCTCGATCTTTGCTTCCCCAGTAGCTTTTTTTTTTCTCAAAGTGTTGGTCACCCTAGCTGGAGAGCAGTGGCACGATCACGGCTCACCGCAGCCTGAACCTCCCTGGCTCAAGGATTCTCCCACCTCAGCTTCCCAAGTAGCTGGGAGTATAGGCACACACCACCAGGCCTGCCTGATTTTTTTTTTTTTTTTTTTCGTTTTTGTGGAGACAAAGTCTTCCTGTGTTGCCCAGGCTGGTCTCAAATTCCTGGGCTCGAGCCATCCTCTTGCCTCAGCATCCCAAAGTGCTGTGATTACTGGCGTCAGCCACTGTACCTGGACCCCAGTAGCTTTTTGATTACCAAATCTAATGGAGTAAAAGTTTTTTCCGCAAGTGAGAAATAGGGTAAGCTGCTTTTATCCTCCCCACATGCCCATCTTTCAGTGCATGTGCACACTCATGCACACATGCACACATACACACGTGAACACTCGTGCATGTGAACATACACAAACATGGAGGAGGAAAGGTGCAGGGATAAGGAAGAAGGTCCACAGGCCAGGAACATACTAGGACTGCTGTTCTTATAATATCCATTACATTTACATCCCCTCCTCAAAAATCCTTCACATATAGATGTTTAATTACTTTAGTCATGTAAGCATCTTCATACCTTCACTGATCTTCCTTTTGAAATGTATACATATATTTTTGAAACAGGGTCTGGCTTTGTTGCCCAGGATGGAGTGCAATGGCACTATCTTGGCTCACTGCAACCTTGACTTCCCGGACTCAAGCAATCCTCCCGCCTCAGCCTCTCAAATAACTGGGATTACAGATGTACACCATCACACCTGGCTAATTTTTTTAGAGATGGGGTTTTGCCATGTTGCCCAGGCTGGTCTGAAACTCCTGAGCTCAAGCAATCCTCCTGCCTTCGCCTCCCAAAGTGCTGGGATTGTAGGTATGAGCCACCACACCCGATCCCTTTTGGAATTTTGATTTTTGGTGGAAGAGGTAATGGAAGGAGCAACTAGGAATAAAGTATTTAGACTGCCAAATGGCAACATTAAGCACTGAGAAGGATTACAGAAGGACTAGAAAAGGAGGTAGAAGAGCCACAGAAGTTAACCTCCTGCTTTTTTCTGGTAACTGGCAGTTGCCTGCCAGAGACCCTTTTCCTTGCCTTTCACTCTCCACTCCCGGTCAGTCCTGGCCCACTGGGTGTTATAGAGGGCAAGAAGGACTGCAGAGTTGAGAGTGGTTGATTTTGGCAGAGAATTACAGGATGGAAAGCCAATGGTTGCCTGACTGAACCAAGTCTGTTGTTTTTCCCCATTTCACTGCTATTCCTTCTTTTTTCTGTAAGTTAGTCTTTCTGTTGTTGTAATCGATTCATTAATTCATTCATACACAGATGTGCATGCATGTACCCATCATCTTTCCTGCCCCACTGATTCCAATCTCCTGGTTTAAAGTTCTTACCCAAAAAAAAGAAAAAGAAAGAAAGAAAGGAAAAAAAGTCTTCTTTTGAAACTATTCCTATCCCTCCCCGCCATCCCCAAAATAATCCTTCTGTATCTTATTCTTTTCCTGCCAAACATATGCTGTCATCTCTCTCTAGCCCATACTTATTTCTTAGCCAGGAGTTTTTAACCTGTGTTCCATGCTTCTCCAAAGGGTCGATAGAATTTGGAAATTGTGTGGTGTTGGGGATGGGAAAAAATTTTCATCTTTTTTTTTCTACAACCTCTAATTGAAATTTAGCATTTCGCTTAATTATGAATGTAAGCAACAAACCCAATGTTAAAATAGCAGTATTCACCCATAGAACTGATGTTTCCCTACATATTACAGTTGAAACAAATATCTTGAAATATTTACACTTTTAACTATGTCAAAATCATGTTAATAGATTTGCTGCTACATCTTGTTATTTTAATGTGTTAGTAAAAGGCACATATTTTACTGTATCACAGTTTTTAATATTTTGAGGACTATAATATAATTGGCTTCTTTTGCAATTCAATCCTATGTTTTTGTTTTATGCATTGAAAAGCCTTACTTTGAAAAGAAGTCTGTAGACTTCATTAGACTGAGAAAGGGGTCTATGTTACAAAAATATGCCTGTTTATCCCATCTCTCTTCCTTTTACAGAAATAGCTGTCTCAGGGACCATTAGTAACCTTGACCCACATCCTCTTCTTTGTCATTCTGTGATGTGTTTGTATCATTTGGTGCCATCAGTTATTTTATAACTCCTTCCTCTTTTGTCTTTAGTATCAAATCCTGACTCAGCCCATTGGCTCTATCTTAGAAAATGTCTCATGTTTGTTTCTCTTTTTTTTCTGCATAACTTTAGGTAACTTAGTCAACTTTTACTTAGACTATTATAAGACCTTCCTACCTTGTCATCTTTGAGTTTCTTGCCTCCCCAAAACTAATACAGCTGGAGTTGTCATTCTAAAATAGAAATATGTGCTCAGAAACCTTCAGTGGTTCCCATTACCTTTCTAAAATGTGGGAGAAGAACACTATTCCCTTTTTCAGAAATCTTCCATAGTTCCTCACTGCCAAAGGTGAAACTCCGTATAGCATGATAGACTTTCCACGTACCAGCCACATCCCGACTGACTAGCCGCTTCTCCGGGAGTATTCATCACACAATCTGCTGCATGTTGTATCATCTCTCACGCCTCTGGACCTTTGATCCTGTTGTTCTCTGGGCAACAATCCTTTTTTTCTTTGCCTCACCCTACTCCCCTCCTTCTACCTAACACAGACACACAGACCATAGGGAATATAGGAATAGTTTGTCACTGTCATTGTGTACTCAGTTTATATGTCACCTCTCAGAGGCTTCCCAAATCTGAAGCAGAGTCTTTGTCTCTTGTACTCTATGACATATCCCTATATGCAGGCATCCCCTGTATTTTACAGATATTCATTTATCTGGTTTCCTTAATAAATTTTATAGTTCTTAAGAGCAGCAACTTGTATTCATGTTTGTAACCTCAGTCTTTAACTAAGCGTCATCTGTTTCTCATAGTAGGCATTCAGGTAAATGTTTCTTCCGTGAGTAAATTAATTCATTGGATACTGGCTTAACCTTTCATTTAGTTTGACTGGATAATCGTGGCCCATGATGCTAGTTTTCTGCTTCTCATGAAAGCATTACTTTAAAAGTGTGTTATGCCGGGCGCGGTGGCTCAAGCCTGTAATCCCAGCACTTTGGGAGGCCGAGACGGGCGGATCACGAGGTCAGGAGATCGAGACCATCCTGGCTAACATGGTGAAACCCCATCTCTACTAAAAATACAAAAACTAGCTGGGCGAGGTGGCGGGCGCCTGTAGTCCCAGCTACTCGGGAGGCTGAGGCAGGAGAATGGCGTAAACCCGGAAGGCGGAGCTTGCAGTGAGCTGAGATCCGGCCACTGCACTCCAGTCCGGGCGACAGAGCGAGACACCGCCTCAAAAAAAAAAAAAAAAAAAAGTGTGTTATTTGTATAGAATTTTGAAGTAAAATTTGATCAACTAACTCATGTCTCTAAAATGCCCCAAGAACTAAGGTATTCTATATTTCAGTTATACATCTAAGTTATACCACTATCAGTAAAATAAACTCCTCATTCACAAGGATCATGTTTTTTACACAAGTGATTTTAAGTTAACAGTTATTTTAGGGGAAAAATATTATGGCCTTAACTTTTCAATAATTTATAGATCTTTGGAGAAAGCTAACTGATATGACTTTAGGGGAATTCTGTGGCTAGAAATTTAAATGTTAATGAAATTATAGGAGAGGTAGGAGGGTACTGCAGCTCTAAATTTGTCTGTAGCCATTTATTTTATAATAATTTTTCAGTATCCACCATCTATATTGTTAAACTGAAATGAAGGTTTCAGTTCTCATTTTCTTTATTTTTTATAAAATAAAGAAAATGTATTTATGTATTTTTATTTATTTATTTATTTATTTATTTATGTATTTATTTATTTTTTAGAGACAGGGTCTCACACTGTCATCCAGGCTGGAGTACAGTGGCATGATGATGGCTCACTACAGCCTCGCACTCCTGGGCTCAACCGATCCTCCTGCCTCAGCCTCTTCAGTAGTGAGACTACAGGCATGTACTACCATGCCGAGCTAGTTTATTTTTATTTTATTTTTTCATTTATGTATTTATTTATTTATTATTGAGACAGAGTCTCATTCTGTCACCCAGGCTGGAGTGCAGTGGCATGATCTTGGCTCACTGCAACCTCTGCCTCCCAGGTTCAAGCAGTTCTCCTGCCTCAGCCTTCTGAGTAGCTGGGTTTACAGGTGCACATCACCACACTTGGGTAATTTTTGTATTTTTAGTAGAGATGGGGTTTTGACACGTTGACCAGGCTGATCTCGAACTCCTGACCTCAAGTTATCCACATGTCTTGGCCTCCCAAAGTGTTGGGATTACAGGCATAGCCTCCACACCTGGCCTATTTTGTTTTTTCATAGGATGGGGTCTTGCTATGTTGCCCAGGCTGGTCTTGAACTCCTGGCCCGAAGTGATCCTTCCACCCCTGTATCCCAAAGTATTAGAATTATAGGCATGAGCCACTGCACCTAACTGTGTTTCTCATTTTCTTTTGTTTCCTTTTTTTTTTCTTTCTTTTTTGAGATGGAGTCTCACTCCCTCTATCTCCGAGACTGGGGTACAGTAGCCTGGTCTTGGCTCACTGCAACCTTCGCCTCCTGGGTTCAAGCGATTCTCCTGCCTCAGCCTGACAAGTAGCTGGGATTACAGCATCTGCCACAATGCTCAGCTAATTTTCGGTAGAGACAGGGTTTCACCATGTTGGCCAAGCTGATCTTGAACTCCTGACCTCAGGTGATCCACCTGCCTCAGCCTCCTAAAGTGCTGAGCTTACAGGTGTGAGCCACCACGCCTGGCTTGTTTTCTCATTTTCTGGAAGAAAAATCTTTGTTTCCTTTCAGGTGCCTGCTGTATTTTCTTCTAATTAAATGTCAGTTTTCTCCCTCTTGCCTTCACTCCTGCCCACCATTAAAGCAATGCATTTTTTCTAAATCACTCATTTCCAAGCGTTCTTACACTTAGGTTCCTTACCAATTTCTAACATTATTTTCTAATTATTTGCACTAGCCAAAGTGTTAATCCCAGCACTTTAATCTTCAATTTTTTGTTTAATAAAAAGGATAGATATGTTTGGCTTTTCCAAACTAAATGTTATTTCCCTTTCCCTTTGAGAAACATCGTTCTAAATTATTTTCTTTTATTTTCCAAAATTCAGATGTTGGGATATCATGCACAAAGGAATAGAGTTGGGCATTTTAATTCTAGGGCATTTTAACTCTAATGCATCTGATTTCTTGGTTCTATAAATATGGTAAGAGCTAATGAGACAGTTAAAACCTTTGCCTGCATAATATTCTTCTGTATTACTAAGGAGAGACATTTTAGAATTATAGTAATGAGAATATGGAATAAATAATGACAATCAGGTTTTCTATTTTTCTGTACTGCAATTTCATTTTTACACTAAACTTTTTTAAAGACACACCTCACCATTTACTATGTGACAATCACTGTTGTAAGTTATTATGTAAATTAACTCATTTAGTCCTCATAACAACCCTATGCTGTTAGTGGTATTATCGTCTCCATTTTATATTTGAGGAAAATGGAACACAGAGAGGTTAAGTAACTTAACAGGTTGCTTGGTTAGTTTCAGGGAGAAGACATGGCATGAGATTGGTTCTTATATCCATAAATTATAAAATCACCCTGTAGTTGATCCTCTTTTCTTTGTACTTTATACTAGAATAAATTGTACCCTGGAGTTTACAGTAAGTATTCAGAGACAAGTTTCAGAATACCAGTAAGCCAGATCTCTGGAAATAGTTGTCCCTTTATAGGAACAAGTGGTCCAGTCTAGCCTAGCTTCCTTTGGCACTGGCCATTTGGTTTGCCATTGAGAACAAGTTCTGAATGGAATACCATACCACTTTTAAATCAACAAAATACTGGTGCCCAATGGTGGCAAAGCAAATAGGTTAAAGAAAGTGACAAGCCATTCTTATGATCATTGATGTAAAAATTCTTAGTGAAATATTAGCGTATGTAAGTCTCCTCAAAGTAATCATACTTCTATATTGGGTAATCTATTAATATAATTCACAATATTAGTAAGTTAAAAAAAACTGTCTAATAGATCATTTTAATGTAATCCACATTTCTAAATTTTTTTCTCTAAATCTTTTATGTAGGAGAAAAATGTATTTCTGTAAATGATTTTTCAAAGGCTGTACATAGTGTGGTATGTATATGTATAGATGTATATAAAGTTATAATTACATATAGCTAACATATGAGTGCTTACTATATGCCTGGCACTGTTCTGAGAGTTTTATATTTATTAGCTCATTACATTTCAAAACAACCATATTTTATCCTTTTTTCAACAATTGAGGTAACTAAGGCATGGGGAGGTTCATTTGTCCCACATGATACATATATACACAGACACATATAAACACACATATATACACATATATATGTTGTATTAAAACACTAGAGTCATTCCCGTTAATATCAGAAACAACACAAAATAACCCTTGTTCTTTAATGTTGTAATGCAGTGGAACAGAAGCATGGATCAAGAGATATAAAAATTGATAAGGAAATCTGATTATTTTATTTTATTATATATACCCGAAAAACCCAAGAGCCTCAGTGAAACACTACCATGAAGAATTCACTGAGACATGTAAAACTTTTTCACTGAAGTTTCATATACAAGAATAGGTGTTTCTTTAGACACCAACAATAACCAGTTAGAAAATATAATGGGGGAAGAAAAACCTCCATTCGCAACAGCAAGAACAAAAAGCAAAATATTTTAAGAAAATTTATTAAGAAATACAAGCCAGGCGCTATGGCATACGCTTGTTATCCCAGCACTTTGGGGGGCCGAGGCCGGTGGATCACCTGAGGTTAGGAGTTGGAGACTAGCCTGGCTGACCTGGTAAAGCCCCGTCTCCACTAAAAATACAAAAATTAGCCAGGTGTGGTAGCACATGCCTGTAGTCCCAGCTGCTCAGGAGGCTAAGGCGGGAGAATTGATTGAACCTGGAGGTAGAGTTTGCAGTGAGCCAAGATGGCTACACTGTACTCCAGTGTGGGTGACAAAGTGAGACCCTGTCTCAAAAAAAGTTTGTGAAGAAATAATATGTAAGTTTCCCATAAAAAAAATACAGGGAACTCTATTGAAAGATTTTAAAATTTTTGATAAATTGTTATTAATTGGCCGGGCGCGGTGGCTCAAGCCTGTAATCCCAGCACTTTGGGAGGCCGAGACGGGCGGATCACGAGGTCAGGAGATCGAGACCATCCTGGCTAATACGGTGAAACCCCGTCTCTAATAGAAAATACAAAAAACTAGCCGGGCGACGAGGCGGGCACCTGTAGTCCCAGCTACTCAGGAGGCTGAGACAGGAGAATGGCGTGAACCCGGGAGGCGGAGCTTGCAGTGAGCCGAGATCCGGCCACTGTACTCCAGCCTGGGCAGCAGAGCAAGACTCCGTCTCAAAAAAAAAAAAAAAATTGTTATTAATTGAACAATTTAATAAGTCAGCAATGCTTTTTAAGCACCTACTTCTGCAGCACGATCTCCATCAAACTCTCAACAGCTTTTTGGTTAAAACTTGTCAAAACAATTCTAAAGAGTATCTGGAAGCATGCACATGTGAAAATAACCAGGATAAGAATATGAAAATGAGAAGACTTGCACACACGGTACACAATATATTACAAATCTACAGTTATTAACAATGTGCTGCAGGCACAGAAATAGCAAAAGATCAGTGGAACACAATTGGAAGTGTGGAAGTAAGCACAAGTTGATAAGATATTAATATAAAATAGGATCATCACTCCTCTCAAAACCCTCCAGCGGTTTCCCATCTCAATATAAAAGCCAGTTCCTTCATGTGATCTGCAACCTTGCTACTTAAAGTAGGGGGATCCAGGGACCAACAGCAACAGCATCGCCTATGAAATTGTTAGAATGTGGAATCTCAGACTCCACTCCAGACATCCTCAATCAGAATCTTCAAGACCCTTATATGATTCAAATGCTGTTTAAAGCTTGTGAAGCATTGTCTTTTAATGCACTACATGACCTGGCTTCCCTTAACCTTGCCTTTCCTGCTTCTTCCGACTCTTCCCTTGGAGGCTCCTAGCCACCTCAGACTGGCCACCTTGCTGTTCCATGAGCACACCATGCACACTCTCATCTCACAGCTTTGTTCCTGTTTGTCTTCATCCGTTTCTGCTGCTATAACCAAATACCTTACACTGGGTAATTTATAAATAATAGAAATGTATTGCTCACAGTTCTGGAAGCTGGGAAGTCCAAGATCAAGGTGCTGGCAGCTTGGATGTCTGGTGAAGTCCTCTTCCTCTTCAGTGGGGTCTTGTCACTGTATCCTCTCAGAGTGATAGGGGGCAAAGGAGCTTGCTCAGGCCTCTTTTATGAGGGCACTAATCCCATTCACAACTGTGGAACCTTGTGATTTAATCACTTCCCAAAGGCCCCACCTCTAAAACTATCACATTGGATGTTAGTTTCCAATATATGAATTTTGCAGGGACACCAGCATTCACATCATAGCCCTGTTACACATCTCCTTTCACTTTGTTTAGGTATCTGCATAAATATCACCTTATCTAAGACGCCTTCCCTGATTTAAACTTACTTACCATCACCTGATACGTATTTATTATTTAAATTCTCTCCCCTGCCTCAATACACACTGCAGTGCAACCTTGGGGAGCTTTGTTCTTACTGTAGCCTCAGGGCTTGGCACCTAGGAGGTGCCCATTTGCTAAGGGAAATGGTCTCTGGTCACAACATTTTTATCAGCCCATCAATATACACCCTTGTTTTATGTATGTTTCTGTTTAAAGATGCCTTATTTAATACATATTGTTGATTCATTAACATTGAACTGATGGCCAGCGGCCCTCTACACCTAAACAAAGCCCGTCTAACAGTCATATTTTCTCTGTAAGGCACATCACAGCCTTCTTGCACTTAGAAACACTGGACAGCATTTTGGCTACACTCGGGGCTATTTTAAACAGCAAATTCACCAACAAAACACAAAAATGGGAAAAACATAGCACTAAGTAGACATCAAAGAAAAGGACACTTCACTTGTTTACAAAGACATGAAATACTAAGGCAGAGCTTCTCATTCAGCCTCTGCTGGAACATATGCCTCGGGGAACTCAGATTTTTCACCATTCTCCCTGTACATGTCTGTGGAATGACCTAAAAATCACAAGTGTTAATTTAGGGGTTACAAAGAAGTTTTAGCAAGTAGGCAAATTTGCAAATATGAGGACTCTGCAAATGATGAGGATCAGCTGTATATCATTTTTTCAATCACTGTGTATTGAGTTTTACTGTGTGCCATGCTCCCAGGATTATGCAGCACTTAAACATTGATCAATTCCTAGCCGTATGCCAGACCCTGTGCAAAACTCAAATAATTTAAAGATGAATTTAACAGTTTTTAAGGTGTGGCTGAGTCGGGTATTTAGCTAATCTTCAATTGTAATGGATAGGATTTTAACAGGTGAAACTGTGGAGAAAGTATTTGGGAAGAAAGAAACTCTTAAATCAATTTCTGTAACCTTGGCTACACATTCGAATCACTTGGGAAGCTTTTAAAATGCCTCTGGCCAGGCTTCATCCAGACCAATAAAAGTAACATCTCTAGGGTGGGGCTTTGGCATCAATGTATTTTAAATCTCCTGAGATGATATTAATGTGTATCTAAAATTGAGAGAACTGCTGCTTTACGTACCTGTGTTTGGCTGGAGGATAGGTTATGTGAGGGAAGTAAACAAATGAATCCAGAAAAGAGATTTTGGTCCAGGTATTGAAAGACTGTTATTTATTTAGCACGTTTGTATTCACTTGCTGTGTGCTGGGCAGTCTTCTAGGTGGTGGGGATACTTCAGAAAGCAAAACACAAGAATCCCGACCCTGTTAGTGCTAACAATCGAAATGCATTGGCAGCTGTTCAGGATGATTCATATTCTAGATTTAACTTTTTATAGTATATGATGATTTGTATTTAGAAGGAATCTTGTCCTAAAGGCTCAGAATTCTTAATTTAATGCCTAAAATATTACATCACCTTTTGATATGAATAGAACTCTAAAGAAAGTTTTGTTGTAAACTTTTGTGCTAATCTCACTGTTTTCTAACATTGAACTGTCCTTTTTTTTCTAGCCTCTTGCACACCAGTACACTTGTCTAAAATCAGTAGTATGCAGTTATTTAAAATCAGTAGTGTGAGGCCATTGGAAATTATAACTCAAGCTTTTCATTTTCCCGTCTTATAAGAACACTGATGTAGAAAGAAGTATTTTCTACATTGATGCTTAATAAGAGTTTATGCTAAGAGCAAACTTACAATTAACAAAGTAGTTGTCTTGGGTCATAGTGGGTTTGCAGCTCCTTTTGGATTATTTGCCGTATACCATATTTTATTTTTTTTCCTGAGTTCCTGTACAAGCATGGAATATGTTGTTTACACACTCTTTTAGACTCTTAGTAAAAACAGGCCTAAATGCATAACTCTTTTAATTCTGATGCAATTATTCTTTGTAGTCTATCTGTCCATTTCACTTTTTAACAATGCTTTGGTCGAGCAGTTTTTAATTAGTTTCCTAAGTAAATTATTTAACACTTAAGAACAAAACATGCACATACCCTCTTTTGGTACAAGCAGCCTAAAGATATGATGTGTGCAGATGAGCAGCACATACCAGGTGGTGGCTCAGGATGGCAGAGAGAGTGGCATCCAAAGGAGAGATGAGATGAGGTCTGACCGGGCTTTGATGGTGATCGTTTTGAATATTATTACCATACATTGTCATATAACTACTACCACATATTTTATAATTTCAAGATGTCTTCTATATATATTGTATTTTGTATAAAATTACACATTTTTGGTCATCTTTTTCTGACAATCAGTTATACTTAATATAACGTGAGTGTATTTTGTTAACATGAATGATAATCATGTGCCTTCTGCTTTAAAAAAAAAAAAAAAAAAAAACATACATAGTCCTCCCTTATCCTCGAAGGATATGTTCTACGACCCACAGTGGATGCCTGGAACTGTGGCATACATATATATGTACACAAATGGTCCCCAATTTATGGTTGTTCACCTTAAGATTTTCAGCTTCATGATGGTGCGAAAGCCATATGCACTTGCTAGAAACTGTACTTCCAGTACACAGATACCATTCAAGTGTTTTTCACTTTCAGTACAATAAATTACATGAGATAATCAACCTTTATTAGAAACTGGGCTTTGTGTTAAATGATGTTGCCCAAGTGTAAGCAAATGTTAGTGTTCTGAGCACATTTAAGGTAGGCCAGGATAAGCTACGATATTCAGTATGTTTAAATGCATTTTCAACTGAAGATGGGTTTGTCAGGACATAACCCCATTGTAAGTCAAGGCGTATCTGTACTCTGGTTTTTCATTTCTATTCAAGCCAGCTAACAGGCAGGTAGGGTCCACGGTGTGGATACACTGGACAAAGGGATAATTCACATCCTGGGTGCCACAGAGCAAGTGGGCAGTAGATTTTCTCATACTACTCAGAACGGCATACAATTAAAAATGTGTTAATTTATTGTTTATTTCTGGAATTTTGCATTTAATATTTTTGGACCATAGTTGACTGTGGGTAACTGAAACTGAGGAAAGTGAAATGTAGATAAAGGGGGACTGCTGAATGTCTTTTTGACTCACGAGTTTTCTCTTCCCATACACTAGCTGCCTTAGAACCTGTTACATCAGCACTTTGGATGTTATTTGCATTCCTTGTACTTTTCTAAAATTCCTCATTCCGTGAGTATTTACAGGTTTTGTAGGAATTGAAGATAATCTTTTTTAAGAGCTAGTTGCTTAATGAATTTTTTAAAAAACACTAAATGGGAAACTAATCACTGGGAAATATTTGGATGAATTCCTGGGATGTGGGTTATATTTTCATTTAAAATGAATGTAGAAGAGTTTCTTTGTCTTTAGACCAGTGGAAAGCAATGCTGTTGTTGTGGATTTATTTTTTATTTGTTTCTGGTTCCTAAACAGAACTGAAGGTTGTCCACTCTTGATGACATAGTACAGAAAGATTTTCATAAACCTCAAGAATTTTGACTTTGAGGAGCATTATCTTTCTTGTGACTGAATTTTTTTCTTCTTTTTTGAAATTAATCCCTTCATATGTGTTAGACAAGTGTTCTGATTAGAGTTAATTCATGTAGTTTTTATTACCCTTTATTTTTCTTAGTATTTCTTTATAACAAAACTCTTTTTATTCTTGATTATTGTTGGAGTTTGAGGGGTCTTTTTCCTGCCTTGTTTCTCAACCAATTGAGAAACAGACAAAGGAGCCAAGCAGATGGAAATCAAAATACCAGCCCTTTCCATCCGTAGAACTATTGGAGAGAAGGTGATTTAGGAGAACAGCATAAAGAGCTTAGTAACACTGAACCCCAGAATGAGAAAGATTTAACCATCCAGTCCCAGGCCTTGCTGGAGAGCAAAGCACCCAAGTATTTTCTGCTTGTGGGCCGATCTCAAAGAGAAATGTGCAGTTGAAAGTGACTGGTCCTCACAGACTTACCCATCAAATAAGTCATCATCAAGTGGGGAGGCAGAAGCTGCAGTGGAACTTCTATAGGTGCAGCTCTAGTTGGGGAGCTAATCCAGAGGAGAAGACCGTCATCACTGGGAGACTTGAGCTTTTTTGAATGTTGGAAGCAGGCCAATGGCAGTATCAGGGCTACAGGAACTTTGCCTATAGCCGAGGGCTCTGATAAACTCACCCTGTCACAGGGAGAAATAAAGACTAGCAGGGCAGCATTTTTGTTCTTGTGAGTGCCTGCATTCAAATTTGCAGGGTCCTGTTTTTTTTTTTTTTTTTACTGGTTGAGTTTTCACTTGACGATCTTCTAGAGATCAGCACACTGCTGCATGCCGTATTGGTTGTACTATGTAGATTATGGGAGAGTGAATGGTTCTGCTCTCAAGAAACCTACATCCTGGTTCATAAATATGTGCTAAATTGTACTGTACGGACTATTCATGTTACAGAAGTTGGAAGGAATTGGAAAGCAATAAAAACTGAACTAGTCCAAGAAGGCTTTATGGAAAAAATAAGCCTTGAGCTGGGCTTAGAACAATAGATTTAATCTGGATAGATGAGGCAGTAGTGCAAGACAACACTTAAGGCAAAGAGGCATCTGTGCCCTCACTTTTGCTGTCCCTTCACCTTAAGTGGGAAACTAGATTACAGGGCCAGAGAAGGCCCCGTTTGTAGATAGAGCCTCAAAAACAAAACAAAGCAGAGGACCAGAGACTTGTGATCTGCAACCGAGATTTTTTTTTTTTTAAGCAGAAGAGTGATGTCATTGAAAATTACTTTGGCAGGGAGGTACCTAAGGGATATTCAAGGAAGGAGATAAATTAAGAAACAAAAGTAATCTAAGCCTGAGGGAATAAATGCTTAGCCTAGGGGATGCTCAGGACCATGGGAATGAAAAAATGGAGAAGAGAAAAATAATCAAGAATTGATTAACTGGATCTTCAGTATGTATTAAGTGAATGAAACAATTGAGAAATAGACAAAGGTGTCTGTGAGGTTTTAAGAATGCACTGTTGCAACAGTGATAGCTACCCTTAAGGGAAACTGGGAATGAGATACACTGTTGCTCATAGATGTGAAAACGGAAGCCAAGCAATGCATATGTTCTTCAAGACTGATGTTTATTCCATTTCTATTTCCTTTTTTAAAAGTTATTTGGATGGATTTTATGGGAACCATATAGAATCTCTCTCTAGTGTGTGTGCGTGTGTGTGTGTGTGTGGTTTTCTTGTTTGTCTTGAGATGGAGTCTCGCTCTGTCGTCCATGCTGGAGTGCAGTGGTGCGATCTCAGCTCCCTGCAACCTCCGCCTCCCGGGTTCAAGGGATTCTCCTGCCTCAGCCTCCTGAAAACTGGAATTACAGACACACGCTACCAAGCCCGGCTAATTTTTTTGTATTTTTAGCAGAGATGGGGGTTTCACCATGTTGGCCAGGCTGGTGTTGAACTCCTGACCTCAAGTGATCTGCCTGCCTTGGCCTCCCGAAGTGCTGGGATTACAGGCATGAGCCACCATGCCCGGCCTCTCTAATGTGTTTAATATGCTTCCATACTGGGTGCCTGATGTTCTGTCCACCTAGCATTTTCCCACTCTGCTTCTGTTAATATCACCCCACTTAAGGAATGCACCTCCCCCAACATCTCCTTATGGCCTGACAGGGCAGCCAATCATGGCCCCACATACATCTGGCCACAGTAATAGGGCAAAGGGGTGAGTACATGACTTCAACTGTGCTGCTCAGATTCTCTGTCTCAGGAATTTGAACCTTGAATGGAGAACACAAGGTCAGAGAACATAGTGCTGAATCATCAGAGAGAGAGAGTCTAGAAGCTCTGCAATTGAAACCCAGGGTTCAGTCCTCGTCTCTGACCTGAAGGCTTGAATGTTCTCTTTCTGAGGCTGAGAGCTCCTTCGTGTTCTTCCAATAAATGTCCCAAGCCCTTTTTTAAACGACCTATTTTTCTTGCTAGTGAAGAAAAGAGTAAATTGATATGCATCTATTATATCTTACTCTTTTTCCCTTTTAACTTTTATTTACCTATTGGTAGTTGCTTAGTATTTTTACGAGCATATATGATTTACAAAGAAAATGAGTTCTCATACAATTTCTTTTAGGATTTGGATAGGAAAAGTAGTTGTTTTCTTCTTCTTCTTTTTTTTTTTTTGAGATGAGGCCTTACTCTGTTGCCCAGGCTAGAGTGTAGCTGTACAATGACAGCTCACTGCAGCCTTGAACTCCTGGGCCCAAGTGACCCTCCGGCCTCAGCCTTCCGAGTAGCTAGAACTACAGGCACATGTCATTATGCCTGGCTAATTTTTTATTTTTTATTTTTGAGATACAGGATCTCCCTGTGTTGCCCAGGCTGGTCTTTAACTCCTGGGCTCAAACAGTCCTCCTGCCTCAGCCTCCTAAAGTGCTGGGATTATAGGTGTGAGCCAGTGCACCCAGATGTTTTTCTTTCTTATTATTAAAACACCAGTAGTTTACTTAATGGCTATGGGTAACTATATCATGATGATAATTTTAATCTACCTTCCCCTCAGCCCCCACTTCCAGTAATGTGATTAATGTTAATAGTAAGAAATGGCGGAGATGGCCATGTTATTGGAGGAAGTATGAGCAGAAAATGTTTTTGGAACTTTTTTCATTTGCACTGCATGTTCCAATAGTGCTACTTTCATTGATTTTTGTTTTCTTCCTTATTATTGGTTAATATTAGTTATTTTCTACCCAATATTCATATTTTAATGAATAAGTACACTAATATTAATGTACTTTTTCTGCCCCATATTAATACTTTCCTATTTATGAGCTTTATTTTATATAAAGTCATTTATATTTGATGATTTATTTTTTTTTTGTTTTGTTTTGTTTTGTTTGAGAGGGAGTCTCCCTCTGTCGCCCGGGCTGGAGTGCAGTGGCCCGATCTCAGCTCACTGCAAGCTCCACCTCGCGGGTTTACGCCATTCTCCTGCCTCAGCCTTCCAAGTAGCTGGGACTACAGGCGCCCGCCACCTCGCCCAGCTAGTTTTTTGTACTTTTTTTTAGTAGAGACAGGATTTCACCATGTTAGCCAGGATGGTCTTGATCTACTGACCTCATGATCCGCCCGCCTCGGCCTCCCAAAGTGCTGGGATTACAGGCTTGAGCTACCGCGCCCGGCTTGATGATTTATTTTAAACATATGATCTTGATTACAGTTGAGACCTTTTTCCTTACAGTTAATGTTAAATATAAAGATACCTTTTTCCAGAAGTTACTTTGGGTGGATTGTATTCAGGGCAGGCTTCAAATATGGGCTAATGTTGGAACTTTCGGGGTCTGCCTCTTCTCCGAAAAGTGGCATGGTTTCATGGACAGAAAGGAATTAGGAGAATGTCTAACGCTTTCAGCAGTACTTTCTAGAATGGGCATGTCTCACATGTTTATCAGCTTCTTGATACATTTGACCCTACGACTTTCTGTTAACTAGTGCTCCCTAGATCTACAGAAATTTATTTGTCTTTAATTCATACAGGCAATATTCTTAGCATTGTTTTGTGGTTTAAAGTTAGTCTTTAACACTTTTCAAATAGCACTCAGAAGAGTAGTTTTCTATCAGAGAGCTCATGGCCTGTCTGACTTCCTAAATATAATAACTCTGAGATATTAGAGTTAATGCCTATTTGATTTTTGACTCCATTCTTTTACACTGTATGTATGAATTAGCTTTTGTTGTTGTTATTGTTGGTTGGTTCTTTTTTAAACTCTCAAAAATAATAGTTTTTGATTAAAATTTTAATGTCAACGTTTTGGGGACAGTTGGGAAAATTTGATATAATAAGCTTACTTCCATGGTGTTATCATTAGGATCAAAAGAGATTATAGGCTGGGCGTGGTGGCTCATGCCTGTAATCCGAGCACTTTGGGAGGCTGAGGTGGGCAGATCACATGAGGCCAGGAGTTTGAGACCAGCCTGGGCAACACGGTGAAACCCCATCTCTACTAAAAAATACAAAAATTAGCTGGGCGTGGTGGCTGGGGCCTGTAGTCCCAGCTACTTCAGGGGCTGAAGCTTGAGAATCCTTTGGAGCTGGGAGGTAGAGGTTGCACTGAGCTGAGATTGTGCCCCTGCACTCCAGCCTGGGCAACACAGCGAGACTCTCTCAAGAAAAAAAAAAGAGAGAGAGAGAGATTATATATTAAAGAGGAACAAGTCCGTATTATGAGAGTGGTCCCAGGAAAGTGAACTCAGATCACTGCTGGCAAAGATAATTGATGCCATACCCCCACATCAAAGCTTACTTGTTTCACATTCATGCCTCAGAAAAAGTACAAGCCCCTCTCAAATGGTTGAAGTTTCAAATATTACACCCACCCTTGGCATAGACAGATTTTAGTATAATACTCCTAAAACTACACTTTTTTTTTTTTTTCTGTCATAAGTGTGCATTGTGCTCAGTCATTTATTGCAGTGACCCAAACAGAGCCCAGTCCAGCTGTTTGTGTTTGCCCTGCAGTGGGAAGTGGACTAGGGCCATGTGACTAAGAAAGCCAGACTGGGGACTGTCTTTTCACCTACAGATGTTTTAATGTGCTTAACATTATCCAATACTAGCAACTGAAATAGTCTAAATACCACAGCAGGATCTGATTAGCTTTTTCAGATCACTGCCTTTATTTGCTGTTTGCAAAAAAGCTTAATCCAGTGCTAGAGATCAGGCTTCCTGCTGAGCCCTGGGGTAGTTTCTCTCATTCTTTGTGTTCACACTGGCAGGCATTAGTGAGCAGATTCCTCCTCCTCTTAAATTAAAGCTGTGAAGTAGTAACTATAGTAGCAAGGGATAAAGAGAAGGAAGAAAACCCAAGGGAAAAAAGAAGA
This sequence comes from Piliocolobus tephrosceles, assembly GCF_002776525.5. NCBI lineage: Eukaryota > Metazoa > Chordata > Mammalia > Primates > Cercopithecidae > Piliocolobus > Piliocolobus tephrosceles. The sequence continues at coordinate 99,848,062 of NC_045446.1, forward strand.
CTGTCTATTCATACCAAGTAGTTTCCTTGATATATACAAAAGAAAGAGTTTCTAATATGAATTCGTAAATACTGACCTCAGTGTCTCTTCTAGTCAGTGCACAGCTATTAAGTTTTATTAGGTTTCAGTTGTAACGACTTTGTGTGGATGCACGTTACGTTTTTCTTATTTATCCTACTCAGTCAATCTCAGTTTTACCAGAAGAATTACATTTATTAGCCATAACAGTGGCCTTTCTCTTATTCCTTTCAGGGCTGATATATTTTTTACTCATGAGATTTCAGAAAGAACTGTCACCACCATCAAAAAAAAAAAAAAAAAAAGATAAAGTCTTTCTTCATTTCTGGGACATCCATATGCTTACCCAAGATGTGACATTTGAATTCTGTGTAATTCACATTGTAATTTGCAATAAGTGATAATACTAGAGATGTTTTATCTTGATCCTTGATGGGCTTATGAAATTAGACCATTGCCTTAACTATATCAATAATATTGCTATAACCTTTAGCAGAAGAAAGAATAGGTCTTACTTTGGAAATTAGTTTGTCATTCAGAACCCAGTAATTATATTTAGTTCAAAAATATTTTCACTGATTTTTAAATTTCCTACCATTTTTGGAATGGCACATATCAATAAAATATTGGAACTCTCTTGAGGAAGTATCTGTAAACAAATGATGATCTGTAATATGGTACTTTATCTTTTAGTTTTCTTTCTGGAAACAACAATAATTTTCAGTTTTTAGTAGTCAGAAGGAGTGTTTTCTGTGGGATAACTGAAAAATCTTAACCATGTAGATCTTCTTATTTTGTAAATAGAGATGATCTCATTTGCATTTGAGTAGGCACAATAAGGACAAGGCCAGGAGTCCCAAACTAGTGTTACTTTTTTCCAACTATTCACAAACGATCCTAATTGTGTGTAGCCTCTGTATTTGTGTATAAAAGGAGATTGATTTTGATTGTTTTGGGTACTTTTTATATCTTTAGAATTCATGATCATATAATGAAAAAGTCTAGGCTCTGCATAATTCAACCTATAGCAGAAAATTGTATGTTAAGAGCAGTTCTTTGCCGTCACTGTTTTAATTTGCACTGGAATGAAAAGGGAATGTGCATGCTTGTGTTCTACATCACATAAGTAAATAGTAGAACAGCTATAGAGTTCCTTTTTCTTTAGTAGGGAAATATCCTTACAATGCCTTATAGTATTTACATTTTGATTGATTTTTTTTTTGTTCATAATCAGAGGCCACTCAAGGTATAACTTACGCAGCCCACAAAAGCAAGTATTCCTCAGTATTATAAATGCTGCAGTCTGAAACTTTGAAATAAATCGGGATAACAAGTTTACTCACCAAAGGGGCTTATTTTTATATACACTATACACTACAGAAAGTCATGGTATTTATAATGTTAACTGGTTCCTGAGCTAAAATTTGAGTATTACATCTTACAAATTTTATGAAATACAAATACTTTAAACAGTTATATTGTATATTAAAATATAATGAAAGACTTTGTTTCTCTTTAATTATATGGTTAACTAGTATCCATAGTAAAACAATTTTACACTGCTACTTGGCATATACAGAATAGGTTATTCTGATGATTTTAGGTTGACGTTAAATAATTCTGTCTAAATCTACAGTTTAGGTGACTCATTTGGCACAAAGTTAGACAAAACTTGTGTTTTATCTTACTATGCTACACTTTCAGTGAATTTTTAAAAATCAGTTGTATTTGTGATCTCTTAAGTCTTTTTCTTTCGCAATTGTATTTTCATCATCTCTTCTTTTTGTTTTCTTATCTTGCAGCAAATTCACAAATGCTTAAAAATACAGATTTTCCACTATTTCCAGGGAAATAGTTTTACTATACCCTTCTGTCTCATTTCACCAGTAACTCATTTATTAAAGACAGGGATTACTGCAGTAGTTAATTGCTACTTTGACACACTTCATTTTCTTTCTTTAATAAAAATGAAAAGCTCATAGACTACAGTATAGCCTCAACTTTTGGGAAACATGCAACTTTTACTACTTTAAAATATAATTGGTTTCTTTGTTTCATGCATTAAAAACTAGGAGGAAAAGCTGAAGTCTGCCCAAGCCAGGTGTTTCTTGTTGGCAGCCTGCTCTCTAATGACTCCGCTCTCATAGAGCAGCTGCCTACTAGTCAGCTTTGTATGGCCTATTGTTGCTGCACACCCCTCGTTAATACACATGCTGCCCGGGGCAGACCCTGCGAATGACATCAACTTGCTTATCTTAGAAACCTACGAACCTGACGCAGGGTGCTGAGGTTGTCTTGCATCTGCCCGGCCAACTAATTGTGAGCTTTCTGGCCTATGATTGGCTGTGATTCCACTTGGTAATAGGTTAAGCAAAGACACTGCCATTCCATCTGTTCAGCCATTCATTGTTCTTCTTGCCTGCCTGGAAGTCTGCAGCTAAAATTGTGTTAAGGAGGTTACTGCTGAAGCTGCTACAGAAACCAATGTCTTTGTATTTTCCTGCTAACGTGAGTATTTGTGCTACTTTAATGCCTTGGAAGTTAAACTTTGCTAAATATTCAGAGTATTAATTTGAACTCTGTAAAAGAAAGCACCTCCAATGAAAGTCTACAAGTTATTACATAGTGCCAACATACCAGAAAGTTAAGTTATTTTTGTAAAATATGTCTGCGAAGCAGATTTTTACACTTTTCTATTCTAGAGTTATATAAATAATTACTTATAGCATCATGAACATTTATAAGGCATTAAGCATGACATATAATCATTTGGAGCTTAAAGTCAAGTTATAATAAATGTTCCGATATTTTTGATAAATGGTGGATTTAAATCTTGTCAAAGTCTTAAGTTTCTTAAGATGTCACTGTCGTACCTAGGTGCTATAAAATGATAAGATTTGATTGAGCTTTCTATTGTCTTAAAAGTCTAGCTTGGGGAGATGGATTGATGTAGGTAGATGTTTCAACTTGTTTTAGATGCGATGATTAAGCATTCAGTTGCTTTGTCAGCAATCTCAGTATTCATGTACAGTTTCTAATTTCTTCACTCTCACCTTTCTTCTCCCTTACATTAGTTTCAGACATTAGATTGAAGATGTCATTCCAAGAACTGTTTTCTTCAAGAGTTCTGTAAATGGGAAGGGAGGAAGAAACAAAGACTTGCATCTATCAGTTGGGAGGGAAAGAAAGAGCATAAAGGGTTAAAAAGAGGTTTTCATTTCTACCACATGCCCTATTGTGCGAACATATGCATAAGTCTATTGAAAGTTTTCCGAAGATGGGCAGGCCACCAGTTGCCGGTCTCCTGCAGTTCCAGTAGACATCTGTTGCCCCAGAGCATTAACCAATCTGTTCAAAGGGACATCCCTCCTTTGTTAGCTAGAGGGATGCAGACAACAGCACTCACTCAAATACAATGGTAATTAAATACACAGAGACTACAGCAGTAGGTATTTATTACATATTCATTATTTTATTTTTATTGTTCTCATAGTATTACCATTTGGATAACAACCAGAACCCGCTTTTATGGCATTGTAACTTTACATTACAAACAAATAAATCGGCTTAACAAGTTTATAGTCTAATATTCCTGATTAATATGAGGCTCTTTAGAATAGAAAAAAGATTTTTTTAAAAATCTGATTTGAGATGAAGAATTATCCAAGTTAACTAATGAGAACTTTCAGAAAATTTGGTCACTGGATGGTGGAATTTCAGTGTGTGCAATAAATTTCTAGTGAATAGCCATTATATTGTAAATCTGCATTCAGCTAGTACAGTTCTTTTTGATAATTAAAAGAATTAGCTACACTTCATCATCATCTACAGAATTAGCAAGAACATTTAGTTCTTTTTCAACAAATAATATTATTTACTTTTCAACTTGCCTTTTAGCAAGAAAAAGTGAGTTTCCAATACAGTATCTGGAAGGAATTTATAGATTTATAATTATAGGAATATTCACAAATCACTATATATTTACCCAATTCCTTTTGTATTCAAGAATATAATGTCTTAAGGTCAATTACAATGAAGCCTTGATGATACAGTTTAAAAATTAGCTGTATTTCTTGGAGGTTTTTGATAACTATGGGAGTAAAAACTGACCTACTTTGTGAAACTTGGACTATGCTGCTTCACGAAATGAGCAAAATTACCCCTATTAGTTAATATTTCATTGATTACATTTAAGATGGTTTATATGAGTTTACATTGTAGTAAATGCAAACTTAAAAGTCTAATAATTTTTTAAGAAATGAAAATTATTTTCTACTTTACATGTCATAATACATTTTGTGCTGTTAATGGTCTTTTCCATTCTTTTAAAAGTTATATTAATCATTTTTTAAAAACTGAATGAAAATAAAGATTATATACCATTCTTCTTAAGTTTGTCATAGTAATTTCTTGTAAGTTTTACATATTGCATTATATTAACAAATACAGCAGCCTATTAAAATACCATGTTTTTAAATCTTTATCATGTAGCTTTTCATTGAATTATTTCAAGACATTGCCAAATTCTGGGTTGTTTTTAGGTGCCCTATTAAGTAAGGGCAATCATTTGCTAATTACAAGTGGGTAAGGAAGCATTCTAGAGATCAAAGTTTTAAAAACCAAATCTTTACCATTTGGATCACTACAAATCAGGTTATTTCAAATTTGTAGTATGCTTATATGCCTGGAAATTGAACTCATTTGTCCCTATTTGTACGGTTTCTATTTAGTTTCTTGTTTTGCAAGGACTAAAAAATCATTTAACTGCTTGTTTAGTACACAGTGACATTGGATAACCTTCTCTGAGCTAACCGATGAAATCCAGAAGATGAAGAGAGGCCTGTCAGTGTGAAAAAAGTTCAACCAGAATATTTTAAGACAAAACTTATTTGCCTAAAAAAATTGGATGTTAATTTCTTTTTAAGTAGGTTAGGCTTACATTTATCCTTAGCATTAAAAAGTCAGCCTAATTATTGTTAACTTTTTACTTAAAATTATGTGTAAATTACATAAATTATCACACGTTAAAAGTATGTGGTATCCACTAGATACATTGGTATACAAATGAGGTTTGTGTGATTTAGTTATTAAAAGAAACTGAAAATCCCATTTTCCCCCTTGTATCATGATAGCCATATAATAAAATTACATGGTATAGCAGGTTTAGGTAGTATCACTGACACTTTTTAAAAAATTAGATAGAAGATACAGAAAGATTTAAATACTCTTTAGAGTGATTGATTTTCAGTTTAAAAACTTTGCAGTATTTAATTTTGTTACTTTGAAAAATGTGAAAATTAAGAAGAATAATTCCAATTATCTTTTAAGCAGAACATTTTGTTCTAATATTTGCCACTGGTTATATTTTTCATAAGGTATTCATCTTGTCTGATGTAAAAAAAACACAAAAAACAAAAACAAAAGCAAACCCCAAACTGCTCAATATTAAATAATATTTCCTAGGTCAATTCAGGGATTTGGTCAGCAAGTCATTATCTTGAAGAATTATCTCACAACAGCACTTATACAAAACCCAAACTTTTCAGGGGAGATCAAAAATGTTGCCCATTAAATGCACTTCCTGCAGTCAGAGCAGATTGTGGGGTTTACAGAACAATGATGTCGGAGCTTCCAGATTGGTTTGGCAGCTGCATTGTTCTTGGAGGGTAAACCAGACGCACTTAAGTCCCAGTCTCTTTTATAGGCTTTTGTTCATACCAAATTATTCTTTCACTGTGCTAGCATTCATGATGGCATGTTAAAGGAGTGCAGCTTAGCAACCAGCTTCTGGTTGCCAAGCAGCCCAGCTTCCAATAGGTTTTCCTCGTTTAAGATACTTTTGGTGGGAGCGCCACGAAGGCCATAGTGTGGACTTTTCTTTTAACTGTATCCCTTTATTAGGATGCTGCTGTGATTTGTTACTTGCATTATGGTGTTAGTATATTACAGTAGTTAATAAATCACAGGGTGTAAAAATCTGTTTTTAAAATTCCTTCCTTCAATTCTAAATAACTGGGCTCATGCGTATCCATATTAATAGGAAAAAATGAAGTGGATACAGCTTCATAATGAAGCAGATGTATATAGAGCTCTCCTAAGGGATATTTCTTTTTATGAGTTGGGCGATCCAGAGCTAGGGGAATTGATGTTTCTTTAAAACTAATGAATGCTGTATTAGTAGAACAATGATATTAAAGTTGTCTATCTTCTCTGGGAATAAGCCCTGAGGAAACTCCTGTAGAAGCATGTATGAGATCTGCACTGAAGGAATGTTAAGTATATTATCAAGCTGAAGATTCCATGTTCTCTTCTCTAGTATTTACCATAGTTAATAAAATGTATTTCATTACTTGACTCTCTAATTAAAGTTTACCAGGTATGCTTTCAAATTTGTGACTTCTCAGAAAATCATTTAGCATTTTCTTTTAACATTCATATAATAGCTATTTTCTAGTGTAAATATGATGTTGAAGAGCTTTAGAAACATTTTCTCAGTTTTCTTTTTCAGGTTAGTTTTAAATAGGTGTTTTATGGCAGTCTCAAATTCAACTGCCGCTGGCTTGCTTATGCTATGTCTGGGTAGAATACTAGAATTGCCTTAACAAGTAAATCATGAGGGCAGGCGCGGTGGCTCACACCTGTAATCCCAACATTTTGAGAGGCCGAGGCGGGCGGATCACTTGAGGTCAGGAGTTTGAGACCAGCATGGCCAACATGGTGAAACCTTGTCTCTACTAAAAGTATAAAAATTAACTGAGCGTGGTGGCACTCACCTGTAATCCCAGCTACTCAGGAGGCTGAGGCAGGAGAATCACTTGAATATGGGAGGCAAAGGTTGTAGTGAGCTGAGATTACACCACTGCACTCCAGCCTGGGCAACAGAGTGAGACTCCCGTCTAAAAAAAAGTAAATCATTGATGTGGATGTAGTTCTTTCAATAAAGCACCAGAGAAAATAGCTTTATTTTCCTAACCCATTCCTAGTAGAGAAATAACATTTCCAATAGTCTTTAAGGAAAAATAGTAAAATGGCAAAAAAAAAAAAAAAAATTTAAATAGTAAAAGTATTCTTATATGGTGAAAAATAGGAAAAAAGATCAGTTTTTAACCAAATGCAGATTAATGGCTAGTTAATCTGATATAATACAGGAGCATTTTCTGCCATAAAATTCAAGAAACTGAGATAACATTATTTGATATGCCTAATTGTTTGCTGCTAATTTTATGTGAGATATCATCTCTGCTTTCCACAAGTGCAGATAGAATAAAACAAGTTTTTTCCTGGAATGAAATAGACTGTTGTTTCCCTGGCACTTAATAAGGATAGCATAATGCTAGAAATTATATTGTGTTATCATGTTCCATAGTCAAAAAAATCATGATTACTAGGACAAAACCCTGTTCATCTCTAAGAAGAATTTAACTCACTTTGTAATAATTTAATTCCCTTCTGGCCATCTTAGAATATGTGCTCTTTCATTGCAGTATCTATATTATTTTTGAAAGTTCTTTAGATTGCTGTTAAGCTTCATCCAGATTTATAATGATTTTTCAAGTGTAAGTTAATGGTTTCTTTCCACGTGGTTTTCTCTTTAAAAGAATATAGATACTTATGAATTCTGTTAGAGAAAAATGTAAATAACCTGTCATGCATATTAAAAACATACTTTTTGATAATATTCTATGTGTCACTCTAGAATTATAAGCTGTCCTAAAAGTAGAAAAATCTGATTCATCAAGATTGAGAAGGAGCATGATATAGTGGGAAAAGCATGGGTTTTAGAGTCAGACGAAACTGGGTAAAAAAATCCATTTCTACTGCTTATTTACTTTGTTGCCTTGGAGGAATTACATGACCTTTCTAATTTATAACTTCTTCTGAAAAATGGCAGATGACACTCTCTTGGCAAGGGTGTTAGGAGGGAGGAGAGGATGTAGACAAAATACAAAGTATTAATAGATATTCAGTAGTTGAGTAATTCTCTTCTGACTTCTCCAGTGAGACAGAAATCAAGCCATAACTATGAAATTCTAAACATTTTACATTTTTCTCTAGGAATACGGGGTGCTTTGCATTCAGGAATACGGAAAAAACAGCAAAGTGGAGTCAAGTGCACGTAACAGCTTCATGGGCTTGAAGGATCACCTAGGCCATGACCTCGGCCACCTTTATGTGGAGAGCACTGACCCACAGTTAAGTCCAGCTGCACCTTGGTCAACAGTAGAGAGACTAAGTATGGATACCGTTAATGCGGGAAAGGATGAAAAAGAGGTGTCTGAAGAGAATGCAAGCTCTGGTGACTCTGAAGAAAACACAAATTCTGATCATGAGTCAGAACAATCGGGTAGCATTTCAGTAGAGCCAGGCTTAATAACTAAGACTCACAGACAACTCTGCAGGTCTCCCTGTTTACAGCCTCACATACTCAAGCGCAATGAAATTTTGCAAGACTTTAAACCTGAAGAGTCCCAGACTACATCCAAGGAAGCAAAGAAACCACCTGATGTGGTGCGAGAATACCAAACAAAACTGGAGTTTGCACTTAAGTTAGGTTATTCTGAAGAACAGGTTCAGCTTGTACTAAACAAACTTGGTACTGATGCTTTAATCAATGATATTTTGGGAGAACTTGTCAAACTTGGAAATAAAAGTGAGGCTGATCAGACGGTTAGTACAATTAACACTATAACACGGGAAACTTCTTCCCTGGAATCTCAGAGGTCTGAATCTCCAATGCAAGAGATTGTAACAGATGATGGTGAAAATCTGAGACCAATAGTTATTGATGGCAGCAATGTGGCAATGAGGTAAGTGGAAAAATCGTTACTGAAAATTACTACCAAATAATCTTTAAAAGTTATTTCTAATTTTGTGGCTATTTTCCTTCTCACAGTCATTAAAGTCAACATTTTTTCTGTATCCTGACGTTAACTTTAGAAAACATTAGTTTTCTGTCTCTCTTCTTTCAGGGCACTCAGCTATCTTTCCTTCATTTATCCCTGTATGGAGACCCGTTTTTCTCAGATATGTCTCTTTTTGTCCTCATCTGGCTAAATTTCTATGGTATAAAAATTAGTGTGTATTTCTGGTTTAGTATTAATCAGTAGTTTTAAATGAATAATTTGATATAATATTCAACAATTTTAGAATCTAGTAAAATGGTCTATTTCTTTAAGAAATTAAGTAACCCTAATTCTTCTAGAAAATAAACTATGTATTTTATTGATTTGAGAAAAAACCAAAGCTGTAGTTTGAATTATTTTGTAGTTTGAGTTGTTTCCATTCAAGAAATGCAAATCAGAAATAATTCTTAGGGAACTAGGGGGGAAAAAAAGCAAAACTTTCAGTGATGATTTTTTTGGCCAGGCAGGGTGGCTCACACTTGTAATCCCAACACTTTGAGAGGTGAAGGTGGAAGGATCATTTGAGGCCAGGAGTTTGAGACCAGCCTAAGCAACATAGGGAACGCCTACCTATACCAAAAATATATATATATGTATATATATATGTGTGTGTGTGTGTGTGTGTGTGTATATATATTTAAAATAAAATATTTAAAGAAATTTTTCTTAGTAATTTTGTTGGCTCAATATTTAAAGCACATCTAAATTCAATCATTTTATGGGTAACTGCTCACAATGTTCAGAGCGCTGTGAAGATAAAAAGATATATGTATAAAAGCATTAGTTCTTCTGGAGAGCTTAGAGTTTCATATGCAGTTTCTCAGAAGGTGACCTGAGGATGCCGTTTCTCAGAAGGTGACCTGAGGATGCCTACCAGAGAATCATCTGAGGGACTTGTTGAAAATGCAGATTATGTATATCAGTGCTATCCAAGAGAAATATACAGTGCAAACCATGTATACCATATTAAATGTTCTAGTACCTACATTAAAAAGTAAACAGAAACAGGTAAAATTAATGTGACTAATGTATTCTGTTTAGGCTAACATGTCTAAAATCTAAAATATCTTGCTGACATGTAATCAATTTTAAAAAGTTATTAATGAGATAGTTTACGTTTCTTTTTCTTTTTTAGACAAGGTCTCATTCTGTCACCCAGACTGGAGTGCAGTGGCACGATCTTGGCTCACTGCAACCTCTGCACCCAGGTTCAAGCAATTCTCATGCCTCCGCCTCCTTGAGTAGCTGGGACTCCAGGCACACGCCACTGTGCCTGGCTAATTTTTATATTTTTTAGTAAAGCCTGCATTTTACCATGTTGGCCATGCTGGTCTCAAACTCCTGACCTCAAGTGATCTGCCTGCCTAGGCCCCTCAAAGTGCTGGGATTACAGGCATGAGCCACCACTCCTGGCCTGCATTATTCTTTTGATTTTAAGTCTTTGAAATCTGGTGTATATCTTATAGCACATCTCAATTCAGAATAGCCATATTTCAGGTGCTCAGTATCCTGATGTGACTATTGACTACTATATTGGACCATGCGCTTCTCAAGCCCCATGCAGACCTACCAAGTCAAGTTCAAAATGTAACTCAGGCATCACTTTGTAAGAATATGCCTTCCAATAATGATGTATGCTGAAATTAGGGAGCTGCTGTTTTCTGTGGGTGACAGCAAGTTCTTTCACATAGACCATGAGGAGAACCAACCTATAATCCCCTAAACAGCTTTGTCGGGTGGAGGGAGTATTATCTTTCTTTCATTTATAAGCAAATTCAACAAGATTTGAATTACTTGCAAAGACAAAATGGAATTCAAACCCAATATGTCTGACTTAAAAGCCTATATGCTTCATCATATAAAAAAGAGAAAAACTAAGTTGAAAAGGTTAAAGCCAGATCTTACTAGAGAATTTAAAGCTGGCTGTGTAATCCAAGGGTCATTGAAGGGTTTTCAGTAGAGGAGTGTCAAGAGTGGAGTTGTGCAATATTCTGATAATTTTTGCAGTGATGTATGGGAGGTAGGAGATCAGTTTGGATGCATACCCTTTCTAATGAAGTCCTTCTCAAAGCCCTATGTACATTCCATACCTCTATGACACACATGGAATGTACATAGGGCTTTGAGAAGGACTTCAGTAAGATTACCTCTCTATTGTTTGATCTTTCCCAGACTTGACCACAAAATGATCAATTCTTGTAATAATCCAGAATGTCTGAATGATTACCTTAGTGATAACATGTAAGACCAAAAGCCATAAAATTGCCAAAGGAGGGAATAGTGAAGGAAGGTCTTAGATCCTTGAGGAACACCTAACCTAAACATGGCTGTATACCAGAATTATCAGATGAGTTATTTAAAAATACATCTTCTAGCATTCTACTCTTGCGGAATATAGAATTAGTCTCTATCCACATGTACCCTCTAGTTTAAATTAATACATTTTCTTAAATGAATCCATTGCTTTCTAGATTTTTCCCTGGTTTTAGGTTCAAATGACTTGTCATTAAGAAAATACAATTAAGACCAGGCACAGTGGCTCATGCCTATAATCCCAGCACTTTGGGAGGCCGAGGCAGGTGGATCACTTGAGGCCAGGAGTTCAAGACTAGCCTGGGCAACATGGCAAAATCCCATCTCTACTAAAAATACAAAAATTAGCTGGATATGGTGGTGCATGCCTGCACGGGAGGCTGAGGTGGGAGGATGGAACGAGCCCGGGAGGCAGAGGCTGCAGTGAGCTGAGATCACGTCACTACATTCTAGCCTGGACGACAGAGTGAGACTCCATCTCAAAAACAACAGCAACAGCAACAAATTCTAGTGAGCTATCCAGAGTGGGAATGTGATAAAACGATGTTAGACCCCTTTGGTACCTAAAAGCGTTTGAGTTCTTCAATATACTTCCATGACCTAGTCATCTGACTTCATTAAGATTAACCAAATCTCCATATCCTACTTCAGCTTCTTCCAGATTTTATATAAAATAAGAATGAAAAAGCCCACAGCTTCATGGCTACCTCCATATCATGCCATAGCACACAATCTTCTGTTGAGTGTTAGAATGAAAGCTGGCCACACCACTCTTGTGTTTTTGATATGAACACACTGTTGAAACTTTTCCCTCCTTTATCATGGCAAGTTCTACCTTTTGGGCAGTGAACCCAGGTTTCTGGGATTAGATTAAATCTCTCCCCTGACTGGTGGGTAGGCTTTATTTTTGCATGTTTGTGTGCAGTATTAGGATAAATGTTGTGTTCGCTAATAATCTCAGGTGAACCACTTTTGCCAATGGGATCCATTGCTTGTATTTTCTCTCTGTTAGTGATAGGGAGCTATCAGAAGAATTTAAGCAAGGAAAAAAGTGGCATAGTAATATTTGCCTTTAGGAAAAATCACTCTGTAGAGAAATGTAGAGAATGGATTTGAGCACTAAGATTGGAGACAAAGAGACCCACTTATGTTTGAAAATATATGCAAAAGTTAAATTGTGGACAACTCCTGGAAAAAGATGCACCAAGAACATCATTGCTTTTGTATACCAATCAAATGATACAGAATAGAGAAATAAACCAACCATTTGCTTGAGAATTTATACTCAGTTCCCCAAAGAGTCATATTGGAAAACAGCCGGTGTTAGTACACATCTGATAGTTAACTGGGGTGTTAAAAAGAGCACTGCAGGTAAATCACTGAAGTAATTTTCTTAAAGTTTGAACAGATATCAGATATAGATTATAGAGTCAGAATATGAACAGGGAAAATGCATTAAGCTGTGATAATTTTCCTCTGTATCAAGAAAATGAACTAAGCCCATATATTTATGAAATATAAGCAGAGTTTAGCAATCTGTACAATCAATATTTAAGCTTCTGATTAATCTTTTAAAAAGTACAAAGCCTTTCTTATATCTAATCTGCTTTGTAAAACTGTACGACCTTGAGAACTCTTTTTATTATAAATTTGAATACTGAAGGCTTTCTTGCCTAGGCTCTAAAATTTGCCTTCAGTTGTTTGGTTGGTTTTGCTCTCCTGTTGCCTGTTTATCATTTAAGTACAGCACTGATTTATAGTTACTAAAATCGTCCTGGACACCTAGTCCAAATATATGGTTTAGACTACAGATGAGGCTGAAAATTGCCAGAATTCATACAAATGTGTTTTTGACTCTCTCAGGAAAACTATATCAAAATTATGTGCAGTAGACTTGCATGATCCACAGTAGGATAGCCACCAGCTACGTGTGGCTGTCGAACTCTTGAAATGTATCTAGCCCAAATTGAGATATGCTGTAAATATAAAATGCATACCACATTTCAGAGACTTAGTACAAAACTATGTAAACTATTTGAGTCACTTTTATGTTGATTGTGGATTTAAAGAATTTGATATATTGAGTTAAATGAAATACATACTAAAGTTAACTTCAGCTGCTTTTTACTTTTTTAATGTGCTATGCCTGATTATTTAAAACTGCATATGGGGCTCACATTATATTTCTATTGAATAGCCTCTTAGTAGACTGTTTTGTAAGCCCCACTTTACTAGAAGTAACATTTATTAAAGGATAGCTTAAATTCCCTCTAGGTGAGTGTCACAGGTATTGCTTCATTTGGCAGTGCCCCATTTCTCTTACTGTTTTTAAAGAATATCCTTAGAGACTATGAAAAGAATCAAAGAATCAGAGCTAGCTTTTTGTTGTTGTTTAATTATATCATTGTGGAGCCTGACAAAGACAGATGTTAGAGTTGTGTTCCATTGCACCTCTTTATAATTCTAAGTACATAATTCTAGTTGTGATCAATATCATGTACTTTAATAGACCAATCAGCAGTGAACTTTCCTATTATCTCAAGTGTGCTTATTTCAACTCTAACCTAAAAATGGGCAACCTTAGTAATCCTATTACATAGAAATAAAGTTAATCACAGATCTTCACCTAACTAGTGTTACCAGTTACACAAAATGGGGAAAAAGTGGTTAGAGTCCACGTTTTCTACTTTCGTTAATAAGACCTTTTTACACCTACTAAAAAGATGTGTTTTCTTTATTGTCTTTAGACTGGATCTTGACCAGCTAGATGTTGCCTCAAATTGTAGACCTTATATGGTGAAGGAAATCTTTTTCCTTTCCTTTTTCCTTAGCCTCTTCAATTCTCAAAGCTACCTTTCTCAACTGTACTGCTGTTAAGCTCATAACCAACTGAAGGGTAATAATTATTTCCTAATAGACTTCCATAGTAATTTTGGTGTTAAATATTTTTGTTGTCCTAAATCGATGACTTTCAGGCTTCTATTTTCCTTTAAAGCAGTACAATCCTGCAAATCTCTTCATGGAAGCCCAATATTTAAAATCAAGCAAGAGCAGAGTTCTGTTTGAATTGGGAAGGATGTACAGGGTTATGTTCCCCACTTAAAAATTCCCTTCTGTACTCCCCAGAAGGTCCTGCCATGCCATGGAATTTCTATTTGGAACACAGCTTGATAAGCATTGATTTAAGTGATCTGTAACAAGGGACATGGATTTAGTTTTCTGGTGGTATGTTTAATATTTAGCATGCTGTGAATGAGATTTAGCTTCAGAATGATTTTGGTATATTGGAAACGAGATCAGAGACAATAAAGTTGAGTAGCTATAACAAAATAGGCATGCATAAATAGCTATGAGCCTTCAATACAAAAGAAAAAACTCCAGATGCCCATGAGATGAATTATAGATTCTCAAATAAATATGAAATTTAATTGGACTACAATGAGAGAAAGTAAAATACCCTGTTTCTACGTTTCTGTATTTTCCTATTGAAGATGATAGGCAACTGTACTTCTTCCCCCTGCTTAAGGAATACAGAATAGATGTAAAAGAATTTAACAATCATTAAACATTGAAAAATGCATCAGTGAAGAAGGTCTTAAAGTCATTTTTTTTAGAGTCCTTTAAAATTAAAATCTATTTTCATGTGTCCAAGATGGTTTATATAAAATCAGGCCTAAAATGTGAGAAAAAAATAAAATTAATTCACCAAATATTTGAAGAGTACCTGGACTTTATATTAATAATTTAATGTTCTATAAATATTTATTAATATTATATTATAATTATTCTGTGATTAAAATCTACTATACTCTTTCTCTAATATAATTAACTATATCTAAACTGGAAGGATTTTGATACTAAAGATTCAAGTATGATTTTCTAGTTTAAAAAGATTCTTTTTAAAAACACACGTATAAGTATATGTATAAAGACAGGGTCTTGCTATGTTGTCCAGGCTGGTTGATCTCCTGGGCTCAAGCAGTTCTCCCACCTCAGCCTCCCACAAGTGCCAGGATTACAGGAGTGAGCCACCATGCCCAGCCTAAAAAGATACCTTTATATTTCCATTCTAGCCACTTCATTGACAAACCCTGCTAACTTGTGTCCTTATCACAATAGGTGGGTTAATCTAATTACCCATTAAAGTTATAGAAACTTGCCGGGCGCGGTGGCTCAAGCCTGTAATCCCAGCACTTTGGGAGGCTGAGACGGGCGGATCACGAGGTCAGGAGATCGAGACTATCCTGGCTAACATGGTGAAACCCTGTCTCTACTAAAAAATACAAAAAACTAGCTGGGCGAGGTGGCGGACGCCTGTAGTCCCAGCTACACGGGAGACTGAGGCAGGAGAATGGCATACACCTGGGAGGCAGGGCTTGCAGTGAGCTAAGATCCGGCCACTGCACTCCAGCCTGGGCGAAAGAGCCAGACTCCGTCTCAAAAAAAAAAAAAAAAGAAACTTGATAGTCATACTTTATTTTCCCAGTGGAGGGTATCTTATGCAAGTGCATCTTAGAATACAGCAAACTTACAGGTCAAGTTTTTAATTTAAATAAAAGATGATATATAGAAGGTTATAGAAAATCAGTTGCATGTCCTTTTGAATCCCATAATTACCTTGATCTTTTGTTTGGTTTCTTTTTAAAACACTGTTTAGTGATCTCTACACATCATGCATTTTGCTCTAAAAGTCAGAGTTTAATATTGTGAGATTAAAGCTATTAAAGATGTATTTTATTGGTTTCATTTTTATTCCAAAACAAGCTTTTTTCCATTTTCTAAACATTAAGACTGAGAGGACATGAGAAAGTAAAGAAACTAACATGTGTTGAAGCCTTCGATATGCCAGGCACTTGGCTAGGTTTATTACCGTATTCAGTTCTCACAACGCTATAAGGTAGGTGAGGTTATTTTTATTTTAAAGATGAGAAATTGAGATTCAGAATAAGAATCTCTGAGATTCAGAATAAGGTCACACAGAAAAGTGGTAAAGAAAAGAATTAAACTCCTGTCAAATTCCAGAGGCTGTGTTATTTTCAGTATCTTCAAAAGCCATCTCTATTTGGAGTACTGAAATGTGCCATTCCAGGTACTTCGTATCATTAGATTTTAGATGATTTGTGAAAAAGACTTTTTAAGAATAGGTCTTCTTTGATCATGTAAATAATATACGTATTATATAAGTTTCAGAAATAAAGATCACCTATAATTTTCAAGGTTTTTAATAAGCATTATATAATATGCAAATTGTAGTAAAATCAAATTTGAGGAAATAAAAAGATAACTGAAAAGAGGTTCCTTTGTTCTTTTCTTCACTGCCATATAAAGTAGTAAAAAGAGGCAGTCTCTTTTTATAGATGCCTTCATTCTCTTTTTAGGTTTTTCCATGTTTTTCAATCACTCCTCATGTCTGTCATTGGAAGGTAACAGTTATAATTCTAAAATAACCCTTCCTGTTCTGCAGTTAACCTAGTTAATGGTATCTGTATATATACCTAAAGAAAACATTCATATGTAACATTATGGTTGTTTAGGTATGGCAGATCTAAAACTGGTTGGCCCATGATCTTCCCCTCTAGGTCCCAGACTGAGGTACATTGCATTAAAATACATGGTCCCTGGAATTTTTCTCTGCATTATAAAACCCACCTCTCTTATCTCTTAACCATTGTAGGTGGTTAATGTAGTACCATTAGCAAACAAGCATAATTCTCCGGTGGCAATTCATATGGTGTTATAGGATGCAAGATATTATTTTGACTTCTTAGCCCCTTCTGTTAAGAACAGAAAAGTGGAATTTATGTGCTTTTCCAATATATTAGTCTTGAGTAAAGATAATCTTGTTAGAGCTATGAGACAAAGTGAATTTACAGAAAAATGAAAATTTATAATAGTGAAAGTATTATGAAGAATATATTTGTTAAGATAATTTATGTTCATTTAGCTCTCCCTAATTTCCAATTGTCTAGTTCATAAGGAGTTGCATTTGTCTGAAACTGAGTAGGCATTTTTGGATAGAAGTAATGAGGTTTCAGTTAACCCAGTCCAAAGTGTAGTAGTCCTTTTCACAGCTTGGCCTGCAGATTCATCTCATCTTATTATCCAATCTGAGCTCTACAACAAATTACAGAAATTTGGGGAGGAAGTTGCAGTAACTCTAGTAAATCAGCATCTCCTACCCTATGTGGTATTTTAGTTACCCCTGATGTTAGGACGCCTCTGTTCTTCAAAATTGTGGCCCATAGCATGGAAGATCCCCAGCACATACTTACTCTTGATATAAACAAGCACATACTCACCAGCTCAAGTGCCCCGTCTCACAGAATCTTCCAGACACCCAGAGTACAGAATATGATGGCCCTTAGGTTACACGGTCGGTCCCTTCACAACAAATTAACAGCAGTAAGAAACAAAGAGGCTTGTTCTTCAAACAGAGGACCTATTGGCTCAGGAATCTCAGAGGAGAAAGAAAAGGTAGAAGATGGTTGAGAGAAACCCATAACTTGTTGTCTGTGTTTTGTTTTGTTTTTGAGACGGAGTCTCTCTCTGTCGCCCAGGCTGGAGTGCAGTGGCGCGATCTCGGCTCACTGCAAGCTCCACCTCCCAGGTTCACGCCATTCTCCTGCCTCAGCCTCCCGAGTAGCTGGGACTACAGGCGCCCGCCACCTCGCCCAGCTAAGTTTTTGTATTTTTAGTAGAGACGGGGTTTCACTGTGTTAGCCAGGATGGTCTCGATTTCCTGACCTTATGATCCGCCTGCGTCGGCCTCCCAAAGTGCTGGGATAACAGGCGTGAGCCACTGTGCCCAGCCCCATAACTTGTTTTAATGGGTCAGGGTAAAAACAGGAAAGATGAGCAGAAACTGCAGAATTCATGGCTGTAGTCTCCACAGGACAGAGCAGGAAAAGATTACGAGAGGAAAAACAAGCAAATAGATGAAGGTCTCCCATTTCCAGCACTGAGGCTCTTCCATTATGTCACTTTTGCTCCTAGTTTGCTCCACTTGCCAGTTATTTCCTGTCTGATTTCCCAAGGGGAGAAATCTCTGGAGGGGGTAGTAAAGCTTCATGGTTGGGTTGCATCTCTTGCATCTTCCTCAGTCTCTCCCAGCGTCTCTTTTTCCAATGTCCTGGCTTCCTATAATAGTGCCCCATTGCCTTTTCATTAGAGGATCTTCTCTTATTTGTTGATAGTCCCAGAAAGGGGTTTGCTCCCCTTGTGAACAAGTCTAACTGGGAAGGTAATACTGCAGTCTTAAGTTTCTTTGTCTTTGTCTTCCTACATTTTTTTTTTCCCAAAACTGGATTGCTATTGCCAATACCTGAAAAACCTGTATGTCCTTACCATCCACATACCTTTTCTTTTACCTATGCCTGAATTCTCAGTAACAAGGCTGCCATAAAGGTAGAGAAGAATAAGGGTCTATTCTGATCTGCTCTTAAATCCATCCTTGTTAATTTAGAGAATGCCTCAGTGAACCACTGATAAAAATCAGTGGGGACTCACTCAACAGCAGCATTGCAGCTTCTCCCAGGTCACCTCGCGGTGGGTTTCTAAGGCATGAGAGGAGGTAGTCTCCTCTTGTTTGAGGAGGCAGTCAGGTTCCTGAGGCCAGGGCACTGCCTTACAGGAGGGGTTATCATTTGCCTCCGTCATGCCTGTTCCATTAGCCAAACAAAGTCAGCCAGAGCAACTCCATGCAGCAGCCAGTGTGCCACAGAGCACCTTGGCAAATGTTCCAGATCTTTTCAGAGCACTGGGAAATAACTCTTTAAGATGGGTACCATCAGCTGGGGAAAAGGTCATATGCACTCCTACCATTGCCTGATGGACCTGGCAGTCCTGTATCACTGTAAAAAAGCATTTGAGTCACTGGAGCTACAAAAGGGTAGGGCTGATTTTCTTCACATTGACATGAAAAAATAAGTTGATTCAACGAGAACACATGACTACAGGGAGGGAAATATCACACACCGGGGCCTGTCGGGTGGTCAGAGGGAAGGGGAGGGAGAGCATTAGGACCAATACCTAATGCATGCAGGGCTTAAAACTGAGGTGATGGGTTGACAGGTGCAGCAAACCACCATGGCACACGTATACCTGTGTAACAGACCTGCATGTTCAGCCCTTGTATCCCAGAATTTAAAGTAACTTTAAAAAAAAAAAGAAAGAAAAGAAAAAGTAAGTTGGTTTGTATGGCACTGTAGTGTCAGTCTCATTTTGCTGTTTGGTATCATTACTCCTTTTGCCTCCCCTTTCATCCAAGTTACCACGGCAACCACTTGCCAACCTAATACCTTAATTGTAGGACAGTCTCTTGTCCAGATTCTCAGACTCCTTGTTCTTTCTTCTTCTTCATCTCTGCCTCCCTAGCTGTGTTTTGCATGTTCAGTTTAGGAAAGTTTTGGAGGTAGAATCCACGTTAGAATATTCTAATAAAGCTAACAATTTCCCCCCTTCCAAGGGAAGTTATCTCCAGATCCTGTAGCCATTGGGAATCATCCATCCATCCAGAAGGTCATTGCCCCACTCTTCTAGGTCCTAGATAGAGGCAAAGAAGAGTAACAAGAAGTAGAAAAAGCAGAAAGAGCAACAGCAGAGAGGGGTCAAGAACCTGGAAGAACAGATAGGAGCTTTCAGTTATTTAATCTCTTCCTCCGGTTTCTTAATTCATTCTTTGTGGCTGCCCACTTCATTCCTTCTTTTATTTCCTGAGATCCAGAGATACCAATAATCCTTTAGAGTGGGGTTTTTCTGAGAATTCCTGTATATACATCAATTTGTCTACTTCAAATGAGCCTTCCTTTGACCATTGCAAAGCAGGATTTTTGTAAGTATGCTTATGCCAAATGTGAGAGAATAAAAGAAGCCTTTTATTTTTTAAAAAGAGACCTACTGACAATATTCTAGGCATCTCATATTTTTCTACTGTTAAAGATGAATCAGATGGGACCTTCAGTGAGTTACCCGTTTTGCTCAATTGTAACTTGGAATTTGCAGAGAGGCTTTGGAATTTTCCCTGGGAACCGAATCCCACTCAGCCAAAGTAGTCAGAGGGAGACTTTTTGGCAAACATTCAGAGTTCTTACCTAATCACGGGTGACCACAAATCCTCCAACAAATTCACCCAGCAAAAGGACTCACTTGAGATATACCAATCTTCCTTATTGCCAAATTGTTGGGATAAAAAAGTAATCAAGGCCCAAAGGAACATGCTAATTCATAAATGTAGAATTAACTAATTTTGTTACTGAGCAGAAAACCCCTGCGTCCCTGCAGACCGCCCATAAATGGCTATAGAGCTATGATGAATGTCCTCTATTTATATGGAATTAAATCTATGGTCCTTTTTTAGTAAATAGTCAACAGATAGTTCATTTGCATCAGTAGCTACATGGCACTTACTCTGACATCCTGTTTTTCATCATTCCTTATCTGGCTCACTCTGATTTTGTAATTCTTTATCAGTACCTCCTCCAGTTGTCCCTTATATTGTATCTAGCATGTATGATGAGTCACATCCTTCATCATGCATCAGTAAGGTTAGATTAAGTTCAGTCTCCCAAAACCTCTCCTAGTGTGACAAGTCCCATCTGCGGGTTTGAGCCACCAGGTAATTGTCTGCTCAGGCTTAAGTTGTTATACTACGAATGATTCTGGATCTTGATGCCTGACACGGACTTCCAAGACAACAGTAGCCATTCTGGAGATTTCTCTGTTAGCATTCATTTTGGGGCCTGATCAGGGGAATACTGGCTGGGAAAGTCCTGGTAACTCGGGGACCCACCCTGCTCATCCCCATTTACCTGCCTTTCCCCTGCCGTTCAAAAGATAAGAACAGTAGCTTGTCCCCAAGTGCCATCTAAGGCTGGGGGGAGGATGAAAGGCAGCTGCCAATTGTATTGAATCTAATTTCGAGTTCCTGTCAGGTTTTACTGTACCTGGATGCAGAGCTACTGTGTTTTAGAGAAAGTACGCCTTCCGCTTTATGGAAGTATTGCCAAATTGCTCTCCCAAATAGTTATACCAATTTACACTCCCACCTGTGATGTATGAGTTCCTACTTTCACACATTCTTGGCAACATCTGGTGTTTGCAGACTTTATTTTTACCAATCTGATGGGTGTGAAGTAGTGTCTCATTTTGGCTTTAATTTGCATTTCTTTACTATTGAACATCTTTTCCTATGTTCATTGGTCATTTGAGTTTCCTCTTCTGTGAATTGATTGTTCATATCTTTTGCCTTAAAAAACAACTGGCTACCTCTTTTAATATATGAGAGTACTTTATATTCTGAGTACTAACCTTTTGATTGGTTTTACATGTTGCAAATCTCTTCTCCAAAGCTATGACCTGTTTTTTTTTTTTTATTATGAAGTCTTTTGTATAAAGAACTTTCATCTGCTCCAATATATCTATTTTTCTTAATAGCATGTAGTTCTATGTCTTGTTTAAGAAGTATTTTCTTATCCTGATGTGAATGTCTCTGGTAATTTCTTCTAAAACTTTTATAATTTTTCTTTTCATATTTAAATATTTGATCTATCAACAATTTATTTTTTGTATATGGTGTGAGATTAAAATGCAGTTTTATTTTTCCATAGAAATAACCAGTTGCCCTAGTACCATTTGCTAAATAGTTCATCTTTTCCTCATTGATTTATAATGTCACCTTATTGCTGGCCTTTTGTTTTTCTGTATTAATTTTAAGATTAGCCTCTCAAGTTCTGTGAAAAAAACCTTTGGAGAATTTGATTGGAATTGCAACATACAGATAAATTTGAAATCATTTGCCGTCTTTATTAATCAAATCATACTGTCCATAAAAATAGTATATTGTTCTTTTATTTAAGTCTTCCCTTACACCCTTTAATATAGGTTTTCAATTTTCAGTTTATCTATAAAGCTCTTGCATGTCTTTTTTTCAGGATTGGTATGGCTTTTATTACATTACAAATTGGATCTTTTTAAATTAAAATTGTACATTGGTTTTGCTGCTATAGCAACACTAATTTTTTAACAAGGACGTTATATCTGCAATGTCATAACATATTGTGGTGAAAGAGTGTATCATATGTATGGTACAGATTCCTGCTATCTGTTGAAATCTCTTCTATGACCTAGTACATAGCCAATTTATTTATAAAGTTTTCATATTTTTAAAAATTTTTTTCTCTTTAGTTTTGTGCAAACTTTGTATATGTCCATTAGATCAAGCTTGTAATTGATTATTCCAATTATCTATATCCTTATTCAATGTTTTCTTCTTCTGTCAATTAGTATGGTTGTGGATTTTTTTCATTTTGTCAGTAATACTGTGATCTTTTGTGTTACTAATTTGGAGATGAGTTTAGAATGACTATAGCTTCCTATTAACCATTACATAGTAACTTTTCTGCTCCTAATAATGGTTTTTGCCATAGAATATATTTCTTGGTATTCATAGAGCTGTGCCAGTTTTCTTTTGGTTCATGGTATGCCTAGCATAGCAATTAGGGATGTTTTCAGCTACAGACAACAGAAAACTTGACCACAGTTTCTTAAACACGTGGAGGATTATGTGTTTCTCAATGAGATGGAGATATTTACCATTAACGATGTGCCGTTTTTCATCCTCATCCTTGTTTATTCCCTGTGAGTCTTTGTGGAGAGGGGGGATAATGAAACAACCTTTAATATCAGAATTGCATAGTACAGTATCCTGTTTTCTCATCTATAGAATCTTTATCCCGTAATTGTAAATGGTTTGCTGTTTGCACACATTTTATGAAAGTAAAAGTTATTTAATTAATTAGGAGATAGAATTTCCTATTTCTAGAGTAAATGTGACCGTTATCTTTACCAAATGAAATTACCAGGAAGAAATGTTTATGCAGGCCTGTTGTTAGAGCCAGAAGCAATTAAATGTTCAACTCTCAGTAAACCAAGTATCATTAGTTTACTGGCAAAGCTTATTACGGTAGATTTCAGACAAGATCCAGTGCATTCAGGGTGGTATGGCCGTAGACACAATGCAATAGATTTCAAAGCATTAATGCAAAGTAAAATTATAGTGAGGTTTTAGCAAGCTGACTTTTTGCATCTAGGAATGCTTGGTACATATGTTCTCTCTAGAGATACGATTTTCTACAGTTTTTCTGAAGACTGATTCAGTATTTCATTATTTTCCATGAAACCTAATATCACTTGGTACCTTTTGCTGGAGCATTCACCAGGCTATCAGGTCACCCTTCTTACCTAGAAAATGACCTCAAAATTTCCCTTTCCTTATCCCATTTTCTGAAACTTAGTGCATCTGATTTCCCATCTAATCATGCCCTGGACCATTAGGACAGGACTGTGGAACCAGGTATTGTCTCTTGTTTGTATTTGGAGCCTTCAACATCTACAAAGCAAGTTAGTCTATATCTGTTTTTTACTAAAAATGCTTAACCATATGTTAGATGGTTCTAGGGTTTCCCAGGGAACCCTAGAACAAAATATGAATATGCCTAATGTTTAGTTTATGCTAAAAGTTAATAAAGCATTTACCTATATTATTTCATTCAGCCCTCCTTAGTCCTAAGAAGAAAAAATATCTCCATTATAGATAACAAATAGAGCCTTCGCACTGTAAAATAACATAATTATTGCATTCAAAGCAGGAGACTTTTTCTTCAAAAACATTGGAATTAGTATTATTTTTGAATTATTAGGTTAAAGTGTACAAGTAGGGCCTGGTGCTAGATAAATACTTACTGAATGACTACACTCTTAGTTGGGCATTTTCTTTTAGGAACTAAGGCTGCTAATCCAATTTTGAATGCCGTTTTGTCATCATTAATCCTTGTCCAACACAATATAGTTGAACAGAAACTAGGTGTTTTTTTACTGCAGTGTATGCAGAGTGTTTCTTCTATGAAGTTAAGCATTGTGAACATTTTTTTCCTTTCAGTGAGTGTGTAGTATGTTGTTTTACATTGGTCACCTAATAAAGTTTGTGCATTATTCAGTCATTGAGTATTGAAATACACACTAAGAACTTTTGAGAAAGAAAAGTTTTTAGAAACTCATAAGTATTTACTTACGAGTTTTTACAGATTTTTTTAGTTTTTTACAGATTTTTCAGATTTTTTGATAGATGATTTTTACCACTGTTTTTACAGATTTTTTTTTTTTTTTTTTTCTGTATTGAGTTCTTGACATTTGACTGAAATTCTTCTTGCTGTGGTTGAAAGAAGCCCTTTCTGTTTTCTTTATTCTGATCAAAAACAGCTTGTGTCTTTCTGACTAGTTAACCTTTACAACTTTACCTTTGAAAACTCACTTTTGTTTCTTCTCTGGAAAAGTATCATCCCAATTTTCTTTTGTGTTTTTCCTCACAGATCTTGATTTTCAACTTAGTTATCTTGATGTGTCTCTGAGCTATAAACTCCATTTTAAATCTGACATCTCTTATTACTGTTGTAATTATGTAATAATTGCTGTTTATAAACTTGAATTAATTTACTTACATTTAGGTTTTGTTGTGTTTTAAGTGTTCTGTAATAATCTTTCAGCCATGGAAACAAAGAAGTATTTTCCTGCAGAGGAATAAAATTGGCAGTGGATTGGTTTTTGGAAAGAGGCCACAAAGATATTACAGTTTTTGTTCCTGCTTGGAGGAAAGAGCAGTCCCGACCTGATGCTCTCATTACAGGTAGGCTTATTCCAGGCAGCTGCTTGTTCCTCGCTTTCCTGTCATTCCCATGCAGTGTCTGGCACTGTCAGGTATCCTGAATCTGTTTCACTGACTCAGTGTATGCAGTGGGACACTAACGTTGTTTTTTGTTGTTGTTGTTTTCTGAGATAGAGTCACACACTGTCACCCAGGCTGGAGTATAGTGGTGCGATCTTGGCTCACTGCAACCTCCGCCTCCCAGGTTCAAGCGATTCTCGTGCCTCAACCTGCCAAGTAGCTGGGACTACAGGCACGCACCACCACACCCAGCTAATTTTTGTATTTTTAGTAGAGACAGGATTTCACCCTGTTGGCCAGACTGGTCTCGAACTCCTGACCTCAACTGATCTGCCCACCTGTATGAGTTTCAGGCAATGATGTCCTCTATAACTGTTCACTCCCAAAGTGCTGGGATTACAGGCATGAGCTACCATGCCTGTCCTGGTTTTGAGTTTGAAAACTATCTGGTTTTATTAATTAAACATTAATCATCACTACATAAGCCAGGTGTTTTTTTCTTTACTTTTGTGGAAATTTTGACGTCAAATTTTGGGAAATTCTGACCTTTAGAGAGATGCCAGAAGTCACAAGATCTGGATCCAAATTCTGGCTTTGCTGTTCACTAGCTATGAAGACCTTGAGCCACGCAATGAACCCTTTTGGGCCCCAATTTTCTCATGTGCTATTGTGACATTAGGTGGCGGTCAGATTCTAATAACAACAGTTCAAAAAAGACATGTAAGACCATAAGATGTGCTTCAGTCCAGTAGAAAGAAATGTATTTTGCATTATGTTGTAGTGTTTAAATGTCTGAGTTTCAGGCAATGATGTCCTTTATAACTGTTCATTACTATTGTTGAACATTTTGCCCAATTGCAGTGATTTACAATCAACCTCCAACCTTTCTTGTCCTTCTCTCTGCATCCAGCATTGACAAAAACTGAGGCACCTGTGTAAAGAAAACTGTAAAACATTTTAAATAAAAAACAAAGAGACCACCTAACATATACCCAAAGGGGATGATTAAGACTTAATTTTCGGCCGCGCACAGTGGCTCATGCTTGTAATCCCAGCACTTTGGGAGGCTGAGGCAGGCGTATCAGTTGAGCTCAATAGTTCGAGACCAGCCTGGGCAACATGGTGAAACCCTGTTTCTACCAAAAATATAAAAAAAATTAGCCAGGTGTGGTGGTGTGTGCTATGGTCCCAGCTACCCAAGAGGCTGAAGTGGGAGAATCACTTGAGCCCTGGAGGCAGAAGTTGCAGTGAGCTGAGATCGTGCCACTGCACTCCAACCTGGGTGACACAGTGAGACCCCATCTCAAAAAAAAAATAAGACTTAATTTTTATGTATAATTATTACTTCATTGTTAAATTAACATAAGAATGAATAGGCAAGTCATGGTGGAGTCCAGAGCATGGAACCAGACCCTTAGCCTATGTATATAAACGTAAAGCAGAGAGGTCATAATTCAACCAGTAGTACCAAATATTGGATAACCCTTTGGGAAAAGTGTACTTGTTTAGACCCTTATCTTATACCATATAACAATAAATTCCAGATGATTGAAGACTTAATTGTCAAAAATCAAACCATCAGAGACCAAAAGAATTTTCTAAATTTAAAACTTTTAGAAGAAATTACTAAGGAAAAGAGAGATAAAATTATATCAAAATTAAAGCTCCTGCATTTTGAGAAACTTTCTTAAAAATGATAATCGACCAGTTGCCTAAGGAAAAAAAATCCAACAAAGAATCGTGTCCTTAATACAAAGAGCTCATACAGATTGATTAAAAAAACAACAAACTTCTTTCCAGTATATAAGCATCAAAAGGCTAGGAATAGACAACTTCCAGAATGCAAGCACTAAATAAGAAGAAAAAAAGTTCAACCCAATTAGTAATTAAATAAATGCAAATCTAAACAATGTTATTTTTTACCCAACAAATTAGCAGAGATGGCCAGATGCGGAGGCTCACGCCTGTAATCCCAACACTTTGGGAGGCCAAGGCAGATGGATCACTTGAGGTCAGGAGTTCAAGACCAGCCTGGCCAACATGGTAAAACCCTGTCTCCACTAAAAACACAAAAAATTAGCCAGGCCTGGTGGCGGGCACCTGTAATCCCAGCTATTAGGGAGGCTGAGACAGAAGAATCACTTGAACCCAGGAAGTGGGGGTTGCAGTGAACTGAGATCATGCCATCACACTCCAGCCTGGACAACTGAGCAAGACTCCATCTCAAAACCCCGTCTCTAAAAAATACAAAAAACTAGTCGGGCGATGTGGCGGGTGCCTGTAGTCCCAGCTACTCGGGAGGCTGAGGCAGGAAAATGGCGTAAACCCAGGAGGCAGAGCTTGCAGTGAGCTGAGATCCGGCCACTGCACTCCAGCCTGGGCGGCAGAGCGAGACTACGTCTCAAAAAAAAAAAAAAAAAATAGCAGAAAGTAAAAATCTGATAACACTCAATGCCCTGAAGCAGTTACTCATAGGCTGCTGTGGAAATTGTTGCAGCCTGTCAAGAAAGTAGTTGGTCTTAAAATATTAATATTCTTGGATCTACTAGTTCGCCTTCTAAGAATAAGTTCCAAGAAAATAAGCAGAAGTACAGACAAATATTTATGACCTCTGCACATCCCATGCAGTATTATTATTTAGAATAGAAAAAAAAAAGTTTTCATTCGTTAGAAGAATGGTTCAATCAATTAGGATGTATCAATATGATAGAATATGCATTAGAATATTCAGGCAGAATTTTTAATGATCTGCGGAAATGCTGTTTTGCATAAAAGGCAGATTTTATTTTATAGACAGATACACAGACAGGCATACATATATATATACACACATATATCAACAATGGAAAGAACAAAATACGCAGAAAAGATGAGAAGGAAATATACCAAACTGTTAACAGTAATTGCCTCTTGGTTGCAACTTTGTGAGGTCTTTATTTCTCCCTGCTTCTTAGTACTTGTCCTTACCTTTCTCATTTTCTACAGGGAACCTAACAATGTTTTGATAATGGGGGAAGGGATAAAGTAAACTAAAAAAAGAAAAACAATATTTAAGCATGTAAATGATTTTAAAGCTTCCTGAACATGAAAGGAGTATGAAAGCAAGAAGAAGAGAAAATGATAGTACACTGTGTAAAATGTGTCTAAGTTTAGTTTTAAAAATACCAGCATGCCAGTCCCTGGAACACATCAGTATGCAGACTGCTTTGTGAAATGCCAAACTAATGTCAGAGGCTTTTAGGTGTTATAATCCCAGGGTAATAATTCTCTTGACTAAATCCCTCAACCAGATAATACCTGGTAAATTGAGTAGCCCAATACTCTTTCACTGCACCAAAAAAAGACACTTGATAAGAAATATTTTCAAGTTGTCAGCATCATAGATTCAGATTAGCACTTTTGCCAATCTTCCATTCATTTATCAAATATTTAACAAGCACTAGCTGTGTATCAAGTGCTGTGCTAAGAACTAGAAATTCAGTTAACTTTCTAGTTTTACTGAACCCATATTACTTAGGTCAGGATTATTTATGTCATCCTAATTAATGTCCTTCTAACCTCATTAACAATTAAAGAAATGCAAATTAAGCAACATGATGACTGTGAGGCCACCAAACTTAATCTACAACTCACTTTGGTGAGGATCAAGACATGGCATAGATGAGTAAACATCCTTACAAATAATAAAGTGCCATAGATTACTCATGAACATAAGACTATGAATGAACTGAAAGACTTCAGAGTATGTGGGTTTAAGTAACTCATTTATTCACTGCATAGACAGTCACTGAACACCTACTGGTATGCCTCATGGGCTGGGTGCTGATGGATACAAAGATAAATGACATATGGCACATGCCCTCAAAATGCTTATCAGGTTAACACACAAAACTATAATATGACAACTCCTATAATTGAGACGGGGCACTCGATTTTGCATTGGTATTCTTTCATTTCCAAAAGAGATGAACAGTAGGCCAGGCACAGTGGCTCACACCTGTAATCCCAGCACCTTGGGAGGCCCAGGCAGGCGGATCACGAGGTCAGGAGTGCGAGACCACCCTGGCCAATATGGTGAAACCCTGTCTCTACTAAAATTACAAAACTTAGCTGGGCATGGTGGCATGCGCTTGTAGTCCCAGCTACTCAGGAGGCTGAGGCAGAAGAATTGCTTGAACCTGGGAGGTGGAGGTTGCCGTGAGCTGAGATCGCACCAGTGCACTCCAGCCTGGGAGATGGAGCAAGATTCCGTCTCAAAAAAAAAAAAAGAGATTGGCAGTTACATCTATTAAACAAAATTAAGTTGAAGAGCACAGTGTTTATTGAGAGATTGCCAGGCACTGTGCTCGCTGCTTTGCCATAAGTTAACTCAAGTACTTCTCATAGTTTATTAACTGCATTTGACAACATGAAGAAACAGGCTCAACAAGATTGTGATTGTCTGATGTGGAAAGTGGCAGAACCTGAGATTTGTCCATGATTTGCTGATGCCCACATTTCTTCCACTCATACAAAGGTCTGGTCTTTTTTTTTTTTTTTTTTTTTTGAGACAGAGTCTCACTCTGTTGCCCAGGCTGGAGAGCAGTGGTGTGATCTCAGCTCACTGCAACCTTTTCTTCCCAGGGTTCAAGCAATTCTGCTGCCTCAGCTTCTCGGGTAGCTGGGATTACAGGTGTGCACCATCACACTCATCTAATTTTTGTATTTTTCGTAAAGACAGGGTTTTGCTATGTTGACCAGGCTGGTCTTGAACTCCTGAGCTCAAGCGGTCTGCCTGCCTCAGCCTCCTAAATGTCTGGTCTTAATGAATTCTTCTGTCAGGAGCATCATCAATCTGTATGCCAGGATTAGAGCTGACCCACGTCACTCTTCCATCCGTACCAGCTCACACTTCTGCTGTGGCAATTACAACTCTTGCTTACCTGGCTTATGTGTCTGTCCAGTGCAGTAAGACTGAGGCTCCTTTGGAGAGGTCATTTTTAGTCTTGATGGCTGTTAACATCTAGCACAATACCAGGAAGGTATGTAATCATCATCTGTTGCAGAGATGGATTGAAAAAAACTTAGTAAGTCCAGTTAATAAGCATTGAGAAGTAGTGAGCTTTAAAAAAAAAAAACAATCCTGACGTCTGTAGGTTTGTGCCCCGCACTCTGTGCCAGAGTTTACAATGGTGGGAAAATGGGGGACAGAGGAGCAAAGGTAGAAGGAAAGGATGGTTGAAAGAGAATTTTTATCATTGATCAACATATGAACTCTCGTACCCTTTTTTAAATCACAAAACAAGTCAATAGAGTTACAAAGTGCCATAAGAATATGCCAACCAGCCGGGCGCAGTGGCTCACTCCTGTAATCCCAGCACTTTGGGAGGCTGAGGCGGGTGGATTACCTGAGGTCAGGAGTTCAAGACCAGCCTGGCCAACATGGGGAAACCCCGTCTCTACTAAAAATACAAAAATTAGCCGGGCATGGTGACAGGTGCCTGTAATCCCAGCTACTCAGAAGGCTGAGGCACAAGAATCACTTGAACTGGGGAGATGGAGGTTGCAGTGAGCCAAGATCATACCACTGCACTCCAGCCTGGGCGACAGAGCAAAACTCAGTCACAAAAAAAGAGAGTATGCCAACCACAGACAAAATGAGCATCTCTCTACCCGGCCTTTTCTAATCAACAGATGCTTTCTCCACATAATCACTTCTTACTTCCTGCTCAGTTCGACCCCCACGAGAATGCTGCCGTTCGTTACCCTGTCTCACAGAAAGGTCATGAAGCATATCATAGCCATGTTCATAACAACGCTCGTGACCTCACTGCCTCCTCTCTCTTTGAACTTTCTGCATTTAAAGATTTTTCCCTTTGTTACCTCGACGACATCTGCTTCCTTTCATACTCTCCCACTAGTTGGAAGAAAACAACTACAAAACATGCAAACAAACTTAGAGGAAAAAAATGTATTGCTCACACCTGAACCCCACACAACATACAGCTGCTCTGTTAGAACGGTGTTCAAGTAGGAACGTGGAAGAAACTGTGTCCATAGTGGTCATGCTGATGGCTCCAGGTCTTAAGCAAAAGCTTCATATAATGACAGAATTTGCCCAGTCATGTTTCAGTTTTACACTGTTCATATTTTTTAACTATTTTTAAAGCCTTTATTATTAAAATTCCTGAAGGAAAAGTACTATTGAGAGTTGGAAATTATGTTATATCTACAAATTAAATCATAATCCCTAATTAAAGGACTGCATATATACAGTTAATGTTTTAGAGTTTCACATTGTATGAAAGTTGCCATGTGTGTTATCTGTGTATTTCCTTTCTGAAATCCTACCATTATTCTTGCAGATCAGGAAATTTTACGTAAGTTAGAAAAGGAGAAAATCCTGGTGTTCACGCCATCCCGGCGAGTCCAGGGGAGGAGAGTGGTGTGCTATGATGACAGGTTCATCGTGAAGCTGGCTTTTGAGTCGGATGGTATCATTGTGTCCAATGATAACTACAGGGATTTGGCTAATGAGAAACCAGAATGGAAGAAGTTCATAGATGAACGATTATTAATGTATTCATTTGTCAATGACAAGTAAGTAAAACCATTTACTTGCCAATGATATTGCTTCTGTGAAAATATAACTATCCCTGGTAGCTGCTACAGAATTCTCTTTTTGCCACTGTCCAGACCTCAAACAGGTTTCTAAGAACTGATCTCCCCACTGTTCCTCAGTGGGAGTCAGGAAAACTGCAGAATCATTGCCACAGGAGGCCCGGTGTGAGTGGCAGGCCCCACCTTTTCCTGTAAGTCACTCACAGAACACCTAAGGTAGAGGAAGTCTTCTAAGACTCTGTCTGAAGAACCTGAGGAAACAGACATAGGGGGAATTCCCATCTTCACCCTCAAAGGACTGCCTTTTAAAATCAATGTAGAGCATTGATAGCTTACTAAATAAGCCATGCTTGGCTTAACAACAGGGATATGTTCTGAGAAGTTCGTCCTCAGGCGATTTCATCATGGGTGTGAACATCATAGAGTGTACTTACACAAACCTAGCTGGTCCAGCCTACCACACACCTAGGCGATATGATACATACAGCCTGTTGCTCCCAGGCTACCAACTTTTATAGCATGCTACTGTACTGAATACCATAGGCAATTGTAATACAGTGGTACGATATGTTTGTGTATCTAAACATACCTAAACACTGAAGAGGTATATTTACCATAAAATATGCTATAAAACATTTCTAAATGGTACGTCTCTGTAGGGACTTACCATGAGTGGGGCTTGCAGGACGGGAAGTTGTCCTGAGTGAGTCAGTGAGTGTATGGTGAGTGAATGTGAAGGGCTAGGACATTACTATAAACCACTATAGACTTTATAAACAGCATATACTTAGGCTATGCCATATTTATCAAAAAATACTTTTCTTTTTTCAATAATGTATGAACCTTGGCTTATAACTTTTTTACTATTAATATATAAACTTCTTATTTTTTAAAACATTTTTCTCTTTTGTAATAACACTTAGCTTAAAACATTGTGTAGCTGTACAAAAACATTTTCTTTCTTTATATTCTTATTCTATATGCTCTTTTCTATTTTTTTTTTTCTTTCTTTTTAAAGTTTTTGTTAAAAACTAAGACACAAACACATTATCCTAGGCCTACACAGGGTCAGGAGCATCAGAATCACTGTCCTCCACCTCCACATATTGTTCCTCTGGAAGGTCTCCCAGGGCAGTACTGGGCGTGGAGCTGTCATCTCCTATGGTAACAATGCCTTTTGAAATACTTCCTGAAGGAACTGCATGAAGCTGTTTTACAGTTAACATTTTTTTTAGAAGTAGAAGGAATACACTCTAAAATAAAAACAAAAGGTATAATATGGTAACTACATAAACCAGTAACGTAGTTGGGGATTTTTTAGTTTTCTTTTGTTTTTTTTGTTTTTTGAGACGTAGTCTTGCACTGTCGCCCAGGCTGGAGTGCAGTGGCACCATCTCGGCTCACTGCAACTTCAGCCTCCCAGGTTCAAGCAATTCTCATTCCTCAGCCTCCTGAGTAGCTGGAATTACAGGCACGCCCCATCACACCTGGCTAATTTTTGTTTTTTTTTTTTTTTAGTAGAGACGAGGTTTCACCATTTGACCAGGCTGGTCTCAAACTCCTGGCCTTAACCGGTCTGTCTGTCTTGGCCTCCCAAAGTGCTAGGATTACAGGCGTGAGCCATCACACACAGCCAGTAACATCGTGGTTTATCAAGTATTATGCACAGTCCGTAATAGTATGTGCTACACTTTTTTACGACTGGGGGCACAGTAGCTTTGTTTGTACCAGCATCAGCATGATCACAAACACATGCGTAATGCATTATGCTATTACATTACCAGCAACTTTGCAGCTCCACCGTCATATATGCAGCCCATTGTTGACCAAGATGTTATGCAGTGCGTGACTGTACACAAATTTTTAAAGTTCTTATACTAATTTAAGATTCTGACCATGATGAGAGTCTAAAAGTTGATGAATGAACAAATGACATCAACAAGCATGTCTCATGAGAAGTAAATATGTTTATAAATATGTAGAAAAAGTTCATCTCTTGTGCTAATTAAAAATGCAAATGAATCTAAAAAGAATATATTTTCTCATTTAATTCACAACAATAGTTTTGTGTGTGCCTCATGCTATTAAAGATGCACTGATATATTATTTGGCAGAGGTACACAGAAGCCTCAAGAATATTGTGTTCTATCAACCCAAAAATCTCATTTCTTGGAATATATAATGAGGAATAAATAAAGACCAGATGTGTTCGTTTCTGTGTTATTTATAATTGCAAGAATTCAAGGGCAACTAAATGTACAATAGAGAAATCAATCAAATTATGATACATCTCCTACTGGAATATTATTCAGTTCTTCAGGGTTATTATGAAAAAAAGAATTATGCCAGGTGTGGTGGCTCAC
Source organism: Piliocolobus tephrosceles (assembly GCF_002776525.5). Lineage (NCBI taxonomy): Eukaryota > Metazoa > Chordata > Mammalia > Primates > Cercopithecidae > Piliocolobus > Piliocolobus tephrosceles. The sequence goes on from NC_045446.1 coordinate 99,881,976, forward strand.
ACCTGTAATCCTAGCACTTTGGGAGTCCAAGGCGGGTGGATCACCTGAGGCCAGGAGTTTGAGACCAGCCTGGCCAACATGGCGAAACCCCATCTCTACTAAACATCCAAAAAAAATTAGCTGGGTGTAGTGGTGGACGCCTGTAATCCCAGCTACTTGGGAGGCTGAGGCAGGAGAATTGTTTGAACCCCAGGCAGGCAGAGGTCGCAGTGAGCCAAGATCATACTACTTCACTCCAGCCTGGGTGAAACAGCAAAGCTCTGTGTCAAAAAGATAAAAAGAATTATTATGAAGGCTATTAAGAAACATGGGAAAGTTTTTTTATGTTAAAAAGACAAATCATATTTGTGTTTGATTAAAGCCATGTAAAATGATATGTGCACAATGAAAATGACTTAAATCTAACACAGACATGGAAAGTAATTGTATTAAGATTGTGGGATTGAGTGACTTTATCTTGTTTTGTAACATGTAATGTTACCGTATTGTTTTATAATACTGCACACTGTGTTTGCTAAGTGTTAATAATCAGCCATGTTGACACTGCCGTAAGGGTTCTTACATTATTCCCATTATTCACATTTTATAGGTAAATACTTGGGTTTAAGTTCAAATGGTGATATAATGAATAGCAGAATTCTTCAAGCATAACTTCTTTTCATTATTCATGCCATAAATTCTTCTCTTCTTTATTAGTCCATCCAAAATAGTAGGTTTATTTCCTTAGCATTTTTTCTATCTCAGTTGAGAAGCGCATTCAAATAGGGAAGAGAATAGATTGGAGTTAGATATAATTGAATCTCGACTGTGCCATGCGACATTGGATAAAAATCACCTAATTTATCTAAACCTAAATTAGAGAAGTTTACCTCTCTGTAAAATGGAGCCGATACTTCATGGGATCATGGTTAGGACGCCATGGTGTAGTGTGTAAAGTGCCTGGCACTAACCCGTGTTCAGTAAATTTGTACCTTCCCGTTGTGTTCTAGCCCCTCCCTTCTCAGCTGCTCCGCCTCGCCCCACCTGCAGCAATCTATTTCATGAGGTCTATGTTGATGAAACTCCTAAAGTGTGACTGAAATCATTTTCTAAAACCCTTACAAAATCCCAAGACTGAGAGGAAGGAAGAATTAATAGGACATGCTCAACTCAAAACTTACTTGAATGAAAACAAATACAATTTCAGAGCTCGAAACAGTTGAATTTTCATTAAGAAATGAGAACTTCATTTACTGATTTCTTTTTTACTCTGTAAACATTGAATCAAAACGCTTGGATTAAAATTTCAAAAAAAAATTCCTTAGAGTGAACAAATCTTTGTCCTCTTTTTAGAATTAAATTATCAGCTTCCAACTGAGGTATCATTTTTGTATTATCTCTGTGACAGGTTCATGCCCCCTGATGACCCTCTTGGCAGACATGGCCCCAGTCTGGATAATTTTCTGAGGAAGAAACCTATTGTTCCTGAACACAAGAAGCAGCCTTGTCCATATGGTAAATTGCTTTATGAATATTGAGTATATGCCGTTAGAACACAATATATTATTAAACTTTTGTTAATAAAAAGAAACACTTAAAATTTTGGATGGCATAATATGCAGGTCTTTGGATTCCAATTAAATTTCAGAAAATGTCTGGCCATGAAAAAGAATTATTTTTACCTGTTTGGATTCAATACAAATGCATTTCCTTATATTAAAACATGGTTCAAAAAACACTGTTAATGCTACATGAAGTTAGCTTTGAAGTGAATAAAAATTTGGAGTTTTTTCATCTAGATACAAATCAGATTAGCATGGTTCTATCGCCCTACAATAGTACACTGTGCTCTTCAAAACAGAATTTCCTACCTAATTATAAAGTCCTACTGGAAGAGAAGAGGCAGGGAGGAGTTGAGGACACAGAGGTACTAGCCAAAAGTTCTGGAGGTGGCTAGGGCAGTGGCTCAAACCTGTAATCCCAGTAGTTTGGGAGGCCAAGGTGGGCAGATCACATGAAGCCAGGAGTTGAGACCAGCTTGGCTAACATGGCAAAACCCTGTCTCTACTTAAAATACAAAAAAATTCACCAGGCGTGGGGGCGCATGTCTGTAATCCCAGCTACTCAAGTGACTGAGGCGTAAGAATTACTTGTACCCGGGAGGCAGAGGTTGCGGTGAGCTGAGATCACACCACTGCCCTCCACCTGGGTGACAGAGCAAGACTCTGTCCAAAAAAAAAAAAAAGTTCTGGAGGTGATTGTTACTCATTCGGCCAACTTCCTACTGCTCTTGATAGTAAGGAAGTGAGAAGACTGAGAAGTGACATTTCTCAAGAGTAAAGAACAGGGTGACACGTAAAACAGCTCCCATTTCTGTCATTGTCTCTTCTAAAATCATAGGGCCAAACTGTGTTTTCCGGATCTGATGGTATGCTCCTTTGCCTAATTAATTTTACTCTTCTTAGGAAAGAAGTGTACCTATGGACACAAGTGCAAATATTACCATCCCGAAAGGGGCAGCCAGCCACAGCGGTCAGTGGCTGATGAACTCCGTGCCATGTCTAGAAATACAGCAGCCAAAACTGCAAACGAAGGAGGACTGGTGAAAAGCAACAGTGTTCCTTGTAGCACCAAGGCTGATAGCTCTTCTGATGTCAAACGAGGTGCTCCAAAGAGGCAATCAGATCCAAGCATAAGGACTCAAGTCTACCAAGACCTAGAAGAAAAGCTTCCCACCAAAAACAAATTGGAAACCAGGTCTGTACCTTCCTTAGTTAGCATCCCGGCTACTTCTACTGCAAAACCCCAAAGCACTACATCTTTAAGCAATGGCCTTCCATCTGGAGTTCATTTCCCACCTCAGGATCAAAGACCACAGGGACAATATCCTCCAATGATGATGGCAACCAAAAATCACGGAACGCTAATGCCTTATGAACAGTATCCAAAATGTGACTCGCCTGTCGACATTGGATATTATTCCATGTTGAATGCATACTCAAATCTGAGTCTCTCAGGCCCACGGAGCCCTGAAAGGCGTTTCTCCTTAGACACAGATTATAGAATAAGTTCCGTAGCTTCTGACTGCAGCAGTGAAGGGAGCATGAGCTGTGGGAGCAGTGACTCCTACGTGGGTTACAATGACCGGTCCTATGTCAGCTCCCCCGACCCACAGCTAGAGGAGAATTTGAAGTGTCAACACATGCACCCTCACAGCCGCCTTAATCCTCAGCCCTTCCTGCAGAATTTCCACGACCCCTTAACCAGAGTGCAAAGTTACAGTCACGAAGAACCAAAGTTCCATCACAAGCCTCCTCTTCCGCACTTGGCTCTGCACCTGCAGCACCCCGCTGTGGGCGCCCGGTCCAGCTGTCCTGGCGACTACCCCTCTCCTCCAAGTTCAGCACACTCTAAGGCACCACACCTCGGGAGGTCCTTGGTGGCCACGAGAATAGACAGCATCTCTGACTCTCGACTTTATGATAGTTCTCCTTCACGACAAAGAAAGCCTTATTCCCGCCAGGAAGGCCTGGGAAGCTGGGAGAGGCCGGGCTATGGGATCGACGCCTATGGGTACCGGCAGACTTACTCCTTGCCCGATAACTCCACGCAGCCGTGTTATGAGCAGTTCACCTTCCAGAGCCTCCCTGAGCAGCAGGAGCCAGCCTGGCGGATCCCGTACTGTGGAGTGCCGCAAGATCCCCCCAGGTACCAAGACAACCGAGAAAAGATTTATATCAATTTGTGCAACATCTTCCCACCTGACCTCGTGAGAATTGTCATGAAAAGGAATCCTCACATGACAGACGCCCAGCAGCTCGCCGCAGCCATTTTAGTGGAGAAATCCCAGCTGGGTTATTGAAAGATGATGCATCTTTGTGGTGTTTAGTAGTTTTTTGTTCAGCTCAAATGCTGAGGGAGGTTTGCTACAATAGCACATGTGATCTCCTTCTCAGCAAGGAGGTTATATAGTATCCATTTATGTGAAATACTGTATCATGGAATCTGTATGTATAGCCCCATATGGTGGAAGTATCACGGGATTGCTTTACATTTAAACTTTTTTTTAATATTTCCTTTTTAAAGCTCTATCCTTGGCTGGAAATTTTTCCAGTTTGATTTAATAGATGTATCTGTGATCTTTGATATTAATCTTTGGTGCATCAGGGGTTTATATGCAGCACTTTTTATCCTTGTTTTGTGTTTTATTAACTTGGTGTTTGTCTCTCAATTGCAAGCAATTACAATACCTTCAGAATGTGGGACATTTGACTAGACCTAGCAAACTGTTTTTTCGAGCCAAGCTTAATTAGACTCTTTTACAGCTTTTTAAGTTATTTTTATTTGGGGAAAGTGGGCTTCTTTGTGCTATAATCATTATTTATAGAAACAAAGATATACTACAGCACTGACTTTATATTTTAAACAATATGTAAGTTACCAGTTTTATGTTGAAATGGGTAACAGTATATATATTAGAATGATTTACAATATGGCACTTTTCATTGTGTTATTTTTGTTTGGATTTTTTTCTGTTAAGAAATGAGTTAATTTAATATGGTTGATTTAAAAGAAAGCAGATGCAATCAATGGAAAAAATGTTTCCATTTTTTTAAATGAATAAGGCAAAAGCTGTAACTGTGACAGGTTAGAGCTTTGTTATCCAGCTGTGATGTGCTTCTAGACAGTAGAAGTGGAATTGAATTCCTAGATTTCCATTAACCTGTATTTTTAATATGTCTGTCTTTTTGTTTTGGGGCACAACAATACTGGATAAAATAACCCTTTCACAGCACTTGCCTGTTTTTAATGAATCTAATTATTCACAATGCAACTTTTATATTTAACATACTCTTTAGCTTTCCTGCTATTTATCAAGGCTGGCCTGAGGTGGGTTTATGTGTTGAGGATATGCAACATTTCTTGATACTGCACTATAGAAATGGTGACGGAGAAGTTGTAAATGGTAACTTAAAATTTTTGTAAGATATTGTATATTTTCCATTTTCCTGAAGGTAGTTTTCTTGGGGGGCCTGTTATATTATTAAGGCCAGATTCTTGCCACAAATAGTGTAGTTCTAGATACAGACTAAGGTCTGTTCTAGTATTAGTAAGGGATATTTCTGGTTTCAAAGTCATGGGTTTTGCTAGCGGTGAATACATTTCTGCGGATTAGAAGACAGATTTTGCAGCCAGTGGCAGATAGTTGTGTGACTGACATCACTTGACGGTTGCCTCCAGGTTTTGAATTGTACTTTGTGTAACAGACACATTCTGATCTTTTTCTGTAGTCTGCTTAGATGCCCTGGCTATTCTGATTATTCTACATGCTACAGTTTGAAGTAAAGCCCTGAAAAACCAGAAAGTACCTTTTACTGTTGATACAAATTGTATCTTTTTAACTATAAGAACTGTTTTGATTTGTAGATCTAGTTAAAACACAAGTATGTAACTATGATTAGACTTTTGGGCAACATTTTATCCCTTATTTAAATACAAATTTTTAAAGTAAAATTGAGGTCTAGAATAGGTTAGAAAATAAAAATAACAATTTAGATAAATAAAAGTGTTTGTCTTAGTTTTATATATTAAAACACATTACATAAATTTATTGGCATTTTCTTTCTCCTAAAACTTACCTAGTGTGAACTTAAAATAAAGGTAAAATGCTGCCTGAAAATAATGTCCAAGCACCTTTGACTAGGATAACATTTTCACTACTTGTGTGACACTGTGTGTTGCACGAAGTAGGATTTGGGTATACAGTAAATGCTTCTAAAAGGCATTGTGCATATTGACATAACCAATAATCTGAACCGTGTTCAGCAAACTTAATTCAGGAAAGTGGTATTCTACACAATTATTGCTGTTGTGTTTGAAATGAGTGTGGCACTCATCTGTACTCAGAAATAATATGGGTGAGACCACACAATCCATTCTGAGTGGTGTCTGTCTGAGAGCAACGCTACTCACCTGTGAAATTGTTTCCTTGATTTGGTTGGTCACTATAAAGCAAGTTTAAATGTAGAGGCTAACTCAGTGCCAAAAATGGGGTTACAGATGTGTAATATCTTTTATTTTAGTCATATTCTAAGACTTTTTTTTAGTATGAAATCACTTTTAAATGATACATGTAGGTTTTGCTTCCATTTTCTTCATTTTACCATTTATCTGAACATTCGCCAAATTTTACTCCATTTATTTAAATGAGATCTTAGGTGAGATGTGTGTGACACTTTGAATTTGACCTTCTTGTGTTATTAGCTGACTATTTGTCATTGCCTCATGGATTTTAAATTATGGGAAAATAGTGTAGCCAGCTGCCACCTCTACTGAAGTGAATAGCTCTGAACTACCCACACTAAATCCTTCAGTGTAATTAATTATGAGTTTAAAAATAGCAGTTTTCTTATGTGAAGAGGACAATTTGTCCCCTTTTCTTGAATCACCAATGTTGCGTTCAGAGCTGTAGAATGAGATAATTGGCAGACTTTAGGTACAGCAAATTCTTACTTATCTAAAGCAATAAGTCAAAGGAGTCCATCATTAAATTAAATCCATAGCTGATCACAAGCCTTCATGTTAGCCAAAACTTTCTCTCTAACCAAATCTTTTACCAGACTTGCTAAGAAATAACCAGAGAGGTGTGTTAATAAGTGAAATTGCCAGAAATGGTCAACTGATGGAAAAAAAAAAAAAAAAAAAACAGAAGGATTCAGATTGGAGTATTTTGCCCCTGAATAATTGACAGTTGACTGTACTTTACACAGTAAGTAGCCAGTCTGTTGTCTCTGTGTCTTGTCCAGAGGGAATAGTACCCAGCTGGCCAAATACTGGCTCTTGGTATTTCCTTCTTTCTTGCATGTGATACAGACGTTTTCAGTCTTGTTTTTATGATCTCTGTATATATCCTGATAAGAGTTTGTCATTGACCTACACATTTGGAAGAAATGCACACCAGTATAAAATATTTGATACTGGTGGAAACTTGAACTTTGTGTTTTTATGAAAATTCATTTATGAGAATATGTAATATAACTGAAGAGTATTTTATATATATATATACACACACACAAATATGTATTTGTTATGAGGTATTAAAAACAGGGGTTGGGGGAGTGCTTCTGATGGCTAACTTTTCTCTAATTGAACTATGTTTCTTTGAGTTGTGAACGACCAAGTCTGGGGTCTGGACAGCCAATGATAAGATTTAGAACCACTTGGATGGAAAGCGATTCTTCACTGGTTTTATTCTTGGTATTTTAAAAGAATTATTTTGATATTTTTAATAGAATGTGTAATTTTAAAGTACACAAAAAACTTAAAGTAGTATTGATTATACAAATAATTATTTAACATGTCTTATGGATGTATCTATATGTATATAGACAGTAATATATTTATAAAACAAATATACTTTGCTTATGTTATAGCTCTTGTTTGTGACAGGTGGGAGGATGGCTCTGGGTGTGTGTGTGTGTGTGTGTGTGTGTGTGTGTGTGTGTGTGTGTGTGTCTTTTGAAAACTCAAGCTGTTTTCCTCTGACTTACAATGGTATTTACTTTAAAGTATATTTAGTTTTCATTATTCTTTTTGCTATTCAGCTTCCTTATTCAAGATAAAATAAGATGTACAGTTTTCTGGCCATTCTGTTGGTGTGTAGTGCATCCATTTTATTGTCATATAACTCCTGGAGAATTCTCAAGTGACCTGAAATCAAACAGGTTCTGGTTGGACATATACTTATGTTCCAAATATATTAAAGATGGTAATTCAGCTAACATGTTAAGTTTCCAAGATATACACTGACAAATAAAATGAGGTATTAAAAAGAGATGGATTACACACATGCCTTAGAATAAGAGAAAACAGAGTGTTAATAAAAGTAAAGAAACATACACTATCTTAGCCCCCTAGGGCAGGGGTAGATTTTTTCTGTAAAGGATCAGATAGTAAATAATACAGGAATCATATGGGCTTAAAATACCATTGTAAAAACTACGTATCTCTGGCTTTATAGCATAAGAACAGCCACAGATAACATGTAAATGAGTGTGGCTGTGTTCCAATAAAACTTTATTTACAGAAACAAGAAGCAGGTCAGATTTGGCCTGTGGGCCATAGTTTGCTGATCTCAAGCAGTAAATCCTAGTATATGTAAACAGAAGAAATCATAATTGCATTTCAGTTGACATTGAAAGAAAATCTGGTAGTTTTTGATATCCTTCAAAAGAGGATTGTTAGACATTCATATTAAAGCATCTTAATTCATTTGAGTTTTTTACCTGTTTACACCCGTTATTTATTAGAGATATTTCTTGTGCTTAACCACAAAAGCATTCTGTTAAAACGTTTTAATGTGTATTGAATTTTTTCATGAACTTTTCATTTCTATTGATAAATGGGAATCCCTTACCAACCTTTTGTTTTTTAATAGCCTCATGGACCAAAAAAATCTGTTGCAGCATTTAATTAGCCACAAATACATTTTGGCTGCATTTACCAGTTACATTTTTCTGTTGGTTTTGGCTTCTAATAAATGATATATCTGCCATTCTTTAAAAATGGTTTTAAAGAAGATAAATATATTGTAATTTCACATGCTATAGCTTTATTCTGTAAGATTAAAACTTGTGACTAGTATAATTGTAGCTATAATGTGAGTGGCATGTTACAATGTAACTCTTTATAAGAAATAAAATGTATCTCTGCTTTGTCTGTCCAGATCTTTAGGTTTTTTAGATGCTTTGGGACTGTCCTTGGTGAATGATATTCTTCATATGATCATGTGTAATTCTGAGTTCGTTGGAAGTACATGCTGCTGAGCATGTTCATTCACAGTGCTTTATACTGGCTGTTGCATCGATAACATCATTTTCATAAGAACATTTAAACAGCATGAACATCATTATCCACTTAAATAGTTAAACTTTCTTTTAAAAGTGGAATGCAACTCTGGGTTTTAACAATGTTTATTGTTTTTTTAAGTGCTTACTTTGTTTTTCCTTAATACTTTGTTAACTTGCTTATTAACTCCTGTTGCAGTGTTAACTGTTATATGTTAGAAAATGGCTTTTCCCCTAAGATTCTTAGTCTTTTAGATTTAAAGACAATTTAAGGTTTTGGCCATTTGGCAGTAGAAAATGTGCATGTTTTAACTTAGCTTTATAAAATCCCTAATGTTTTACTTCTTGAACCATATACCAAATTTGTCAATTTTCTGTCCAAGTATTTCAGATGAATAACAAAATGTTGTTCATTAAAGCTTTCGCCACCTTTCTTAAAGCAGCTTATGTTCCAGGGGAAGAAGGCATCGAAAAGCAAACGTTTCTTTTTATGAAGAATATGTGTTCGAATTCCTTCAGTTTTTTTGAAATTATAAATTTCTTATGTGAAATATTCACAAACATGCAAACTTCTGCAGAGACAAAGCATTTCATTGCAAGTGTACCAGGTTATTGATTTTATCTTTTCCTTTCAGGGTTTTTTCTCCCAAACCAGAGTTGTATGCTGCTAGTAGAATTTTTTATTTGATCCTGCAAACTTTTCTTATAGGAAAAGTAAGGCAAAAGATGTTCAGTGCAACCATCTGATAAACTGATGTGATTGTATTTATCCTCTGTTCTGTGTATTTCTGTAATGGAATCTTTATAATTCCCAAAGCAGTATTTTAGATCTACTGGAAATCTGTATCAAAACAGCTATGTGATTCTGCCACTGAGAAAAAAATTTAAAAATTCTTTTTTCTTCTGCTGGTTTGTTTTTCTTTAGTGAAGAAATTGATCTCATATGGCACCATAGATGCTAAATAAATAAAAGCATCATACTTCTCTACTTTGCCCGCATTCAGAGCTTAACATTGTGAGCATTGTGTAAGATAAACACATGGTCAGTATCAATGTAAATGTTAGAGCCATAATTAATTTCTATGAAAATTGAAATTAAATGTCAAAGACAACTAGACATAACTTAAGGCATGATGAGAGTGGTTTTTTTTTCCTGAACCCGTCATTATAGTGTTCATTCCCGGTGCTTTTGAAGTATCATCAGGTGTCTGGCTAGGAGTATTGTTGGTAGGGACCTCGTCCAAGGAGTTTGTAAGATAATGCTAGATGGCACGGACATCCTCTTTTCTGATTATGAGGGCTGCCAATTGATTTAAAATGTATTGAAAGGGCCGAGCGCAGTGACTCACGCCTGTAATCCCAGCACTTTGGGAGGCCAAGGCAGGCGGATCACTTGAGGTCAAAAGTTCGAGACCAGCCTGGCCAACCTGATGAAATCCCATCTCTGCTAAAAATACAAAAAAAAAAAAAAGAAAGAAAGAAAAATTAGCTGGGCTTCATGGCACACGCCTATAATCCCAACTACTCAGAAGGCTGAGGCAGGAGAAGGTTGCAGTGAGCCAAGATCCTGCCACTGCACTCTAGCCTGGGTGACAGAGCAAGACTTCGTCTCAAAAAAAATAATGTATCGAGAAGACTCATGTTGGTGCAGTGGTATTTACTAGGATGCGCAAAACTTTGAGCACTGATGTCCATGACACCCTGACAGGTAGTGGGGCACAGAGAATGAGGGTCCACACATCCCCCTTCAAGAGTTCAACTTCTTTAGCTGGCCTGGAATGTGCAGGGCCACATAGCCAACAGGAATAAGGATTTTGTTTGTAAAAATAAATTGAATAGATTTGAATGAACAGAAATGGACATTTTTATCTCTTTAATAGTCGAGCCTGGAAAACTTAGATCACTGTGGGGAAATGCTCTGCTTCTGTGAAATTCCTGCACAGATTGGGAGAGATTGCAGACAGCTGTCAGGAACTCCAGGGCTGTGTTTGAATCTCAGTCCTGCACATATTACTATGGTAACTATATATATGAGACACACAATATGTAAAATTTGGGCAAATTCTCTTTCAGAGTCTTTTTCATACACAGCTGTGAAATGATCAGAATGCCCATCTCACAGGCTTATTGTCACTAGCTACATGGTGGTGATGACAGCGGGCATAAGGATATCTCAAGGACAGATGCAAACAAATACGATGCCGTATCCCCCCATTCTTGCTGAAGTAAAACAGCAATCTTCGCTGTATCCTGACTATTCTAGACAGCAGCGTCTTCCTGACCCAATTGTCCTAACAATTTTCTAGTAATGAAATACTGTTTCCGATGCAGTCACCGTATTGTCGTGATCTTCATGATTTAGCATGTGGACGTTCTATGTCATTGCGTGAGAAGCCACTACAGGGAGCAGGTTTCTCCTCCTACATTGCTTTTTGGACCTTTGCTTTTCTTATTGTTCTCTAAAATTGCCATTTGCATTGTTAAGTATTCTTTTCTCCCCCTACTCGATTACTGTAAGCTGTGTAACTGCCAGCTTGTGGATTTAGACCATTTATTTTGGCTCTGTCAGCACATTTGATTATTGATGTTTGATTGTTAGCAGAGGAGTCAGCATATTCAAAATAAGCATTAAGTGTGAGTTCCCCAGGTACTTCCACAGGCTGAGCCAAGAATCCAGGAGAACATTCTATTAGGCAACAGTGTTACCTGGGGTAAGGACTTTATTTCTTCTCCACCTATACCATTGGGTGAGAAGAATGGCTTAATATTCATTGATGAATGAAGTGGCATGTGACAAGGGGAGTTTGGTAAAAAGCAACTGTGATAGTGAATTTATTCAAAACAAAACGCCTGCAGGTGGGTCTCTCATTAGTTGAACATCCTTATTTGTTAGGCTTTGCACCTCAGCCTCTGTTGCTGTTTTAGAGTTAATGGTTTTCATGTTTGTGTTTTTAAAGGATTTTTAATTTTTTTTAACATTTTAAAGGTTTCCCTTTTTAAAGATTTTTAAAATAACCTTTTAAAAAATGTATTTCTCTCTAGGTGCAGTCATCAGCCTTGGGTTAAGAGTACATGCCCCAGCTCCACACATCATACATGTAGCAGATTGGCAAATTTCTAAACAGAGTAATAATTGCCCCCATCTCCAAGGGTTGTTAAGACTAAATGAGTTGAAACAAGTAAAACTTTTTGAACATGCAAATCCATAGTGTGTGTGCAGTAAGTGACAGCCATTATTATGTAAATAACTAGGGGTATTTAAATGCATAGTAATTTTGAGACGTTCTCAAGGGAGCCTTCCCTGTCTCTATAGTTATGCTGTGGAAGAGTGTGAATTCTAACAATCAATGTAATTTGATATATTCAATGTGAGGTCTATTTCAGGAGTGGTATTTTAACCTTCCAAGAGTTCTTAGAACCCATTTCCTTGCTACTCCCATCACTCAGCTCTTCTTGGTTTAAGGGTTTTTCTCTGTATCTGCATTGTAATAGGGAAAGTGGAATAACAAATGATAATTACAAAAAGGTTTCAGAATCTCACAGTTAAGCAGTTTCCGACTGCATCACTAACATCCCCTGCATAAAAAAAAAAAATCCACTTTTACTCCTGAAGGCGGCGCTCTGCAAGCCTGTCTGCACCTCTTCCCCACCGCACACATCCTTGACCTAAGTGAAGAGGAATGTCGGTCCCTTCCCATAAGAACCTACAGAGCCAACCTGGACACAGCAATAGCTGCTGTGTGGTCTCAGGTGTACGATGTACATCTTGGGGGAGATGTCAGATGACATTGGGCAACTGTTTTTCTCTTAAGCATTCCCTTCTAGTTTACAACTGCTGCTTTCAAAGTTGGAGAGATGAGGCTAGCAAGACTACTCACATCTGAGGGTCCCATACTATATATTTACACAAATTAAAATTCTATGAAACAAGCATTATCCCTATTTTAGAAATGAGGAAACTAAAACTCAAAAAGCTAAAAGCACTTGCTCAAAGACAACCTCATGATTCAATTCCCACTGTGCACGCTTTCAGAATTCTTTTTCCCACTTCAGTGTGCTGCAAGGCAGGGCTAGGAATGGGCCCTTTGTCGTCTTTGCTATGAGTTATTCTACACAAAGTTAGGTCTGAGGAATGAAACCAGTTATGCTATAAGTGCACATCCTTGAACATGCTATAACTTTACCTGGGAACAGGGAGAGACTAGGAAAAATACAAACTAGGGCTGTATTTTTACTTCTTCCGTGGACCCACACACCTTCATCACTCTGCTTTCAGGTACAAACACCTGCGACAAAGATGTCACTTGGATTAGAGGGAAGGGTTTCACTGAGATCTTCCTGTCCTGAGGCTTCTGGTGATGGGCTTGGGTTGGGACTCAAGCCAGCTGACCAGGGTTCAGTGCTCAAGGCCCTAGAAAAATCCAGGGTCCGCTGCCTCTGATAAGCAAGAGTGGTAGGTTCTGTGTCCAAAGGCGGTTATTTCAGAGTCTGGACTCTTGTCTCCACTGTAGCATTCTTTGTAGCCCCGGAGAGTAAAAGGCAGTACATTTATTTCTAATGTTTCCAATCATGCCCAGGGACCTTCTAGGGTGTTTTTACAGAAGGCCTATTTAGCTTTCAGACTCGACAATGCCCACTGCAAACACAACACCTTTTATGCTGAAGCAGCTGCCACTGGCATTTCCCTGTGCTTTCTATTTTGCACAAATTCACCATAAGATTAAAAATAGGAAAGTTTAATTAGGTAACCAACCAGATTCCCTTCCTAGTTCCCCAGGAGAACTCAGTGAGGAACAGAGCACTGAAAGAATGGCAAGTACAGTGTTTAAATGCACTTCCTGCTCTTGTCCAGAGATCTGGGTGGGTGGGTGGGTGTCAGTGCACAGAGGGTCCCCCTTCAGCCCCTGGGGTGGGGGTGGGGGCCTGCCCGAGGCGAGGCTTTCTGTCTCAGCCTTCAAGGCCCTCTCCCCCCTGCTCTCCACTTTCCAAGGATGTAATTATCATTCATTTGAATAATTCTTTCAAATATGCATGTGAAAAGATGAAGGGAGATGGCAAATACAATTTGGTAACTACATGAAAAGCCATTCAATAAACCCTGGAGGAGATTTATGGGTTTGCTCTGTATGTTGCCAAATTAACAAGACAAGGACAAAGCACATTGTGCCATAGTGAATGCAATACACGTTAAAACCCTGCAAATTAGACAAGGAGGATTGGAGCAAGACGCCTGTTCTAGTCCAAGCTCAACTTCATTGCCTACATTGAAGGGATGTGGGAAGCAGTGGGAGAGGCGGGAGTGGGGACTACAGGAGGCCCCTGGGCCAAGGCGGGTGCGGGTGAGGGCGCACCAGCACCAGCCATTTTTTCTTTTTTCTTTTTTTTTTCTCGAGGCAGAGTCTCACTCTGTTGCCCAGGCTGGAGTGCAGTGGCACCACCTCAGCTCACCGCACCCTCTGCCTCCCGGGTTCAAGCAAGTAACTGGGACCACAAGTGCATGCCGCCACACCCAGCCAATTTTTGTATTTTTAGTACAGATGGGGTTTCACCATGTTGGCCATGCGAGTCTCAAACTCCTGACATCAAGTGATCTATATGCTTCAGCCTCCCAAGGTATTGGGATTACAGGTGTGAGCCACCGTGTCCGGCCTAGCACCAGCTTTCACAAACCCCAGAGCCCATCCAGGCAGTACCCCTCCTGGCTCCTGCCTTCCACACCCCATCATCTCCTGGCTCTGAGTCATCCAAAAAAGTAAACATTCTCAACTCTGCCTCCTGCTCCCCACGGCCACGCGGTGCCTGGGGACATTGCGATCGCCCTGTTAGCAGTGACTGTAGGCAGATGGGGAAAGAGGAAGATGGCAGCTGACTTTAAAAGATCCTTCTCCATCTCTCTCACAACTGTTTGGAAACTGCACGTTTATTTTTGGTAACCTAAGGCGTGGGGGAGAAGTCTGTCGGCCTCCGGCAAAGGAGGCCGGCAGAGTCCCCCTGTG